>NC_072454.1:4096789-4169289 GCF_027596085.1 Anoplopoma fimbria | reverse complement strand
AAACTGCCAGAAGCTGATAGTTTGCACATAATAATCAATACCTTTAAATATGAACATCTTCATGACAAGCAAATAAATAGTATTGATGTCTTTGGGACAAAAAGTCTTCTGATAGCGTTTTGGCCCAATTTTCTTTTTTAAAAATCAATGAGACAACTACGATTATTTTATGCAGAATTGCGTTTATGATTTTAGTCGAGTGCATCTCATTTGACTCATTGCTCATTTAATTGATGACATATTAATGACGACGGTAATAATTATTTGTTGTAAAGTATTAGTTGCTGTATTAACAGACCGTGCACACAATCTTGTGTTCAAAAATGTGTTGAGAAATTTGGGAAACCATTTGAGAAACCACAAAAAAACTATTAATTTAATCGGGCTTATAATTTTTATCATTCAGTTTTTCTTTTTGGCTTAATGGTCTGTTTTTTCAATTTCACTCATATTTTCCATATTTCATCAAAACTGACTTTTTATGCCTAATTTTATTGTATATTATTCCTTAATGGTCTCTGTTTTTTTTTATTTCACTTACATATTTCATTATCTACTGACTCTTTATGCCTATTTGTATTGTATATTTGCCCTTGTTTAAATGTGATGCATTTTTTTATTTTTATAAAGGACTTTAAGCTACATCTCTTGTATGAAAAGTGCTCTTTAAATAAAGTTATTAATATTATTATTATTGTGAGGCTGTGATCAGAGACAAACCTTAATACTGGTAATATATTATGAATAAATTTAATATACACATATATTTCAACATATATTAACATATACATAAACAGCGATGAGGTAAATCCTCTTAAGAGTTTCTATCTGGTTCTTCCATCTAGTGGTAGAGAAAGGCCTTACAGTGAATTCCTTAAACTGTCCTCTGCAGGTCTGATTGCTATTCTCTATCACACAAACAACTGAGCTGTATTTGACTTTACTGTAGACGCTGCAGATGAGCAACACTGAAATGTGGAGCTGTCAGATAGGACAGCCTGTAATCTTGGTCTTCTAGAGACTCTTGACATAAAGCCTCCAGCTGCAGATGTCACCAGGTGTGGAGGAGAGATAATCTAAACCCCAGACTAATCAATAACAGGGCTGCAGCAAATGCCTTTTTTTCACCATTGATGAATCTGTCGTTTATTTAAAATGTCAGAAAATACTGGGGAAAAAAAATGATCCTCAGTTTCCTTGACCCCAAAGCGAGTTCTTCAAATGTCCCACAAACAGTCAGACGATTTTACAAAAACAGGCAGCAAACCCTCACACTGAAGGAGCTGGAACAAGTCAATGTTTTGCATTTCTTGCACGAAAATTGCTTCAGATGATTCTCAAAATGACATTCTGGTAAAATTGATGAATAACTTAATAGCATAATTGTTTCTGCGCTACCAAATAAGGATACTAATGTGCAGCTCTAGCATAAGTATGAAGACCGACAAAATTGATCAGCTACCAAATCCTTCCATTTTACATTCAATCAACTCAACTATCAAAAGGTGAGTGAGAGTCATTTCCTGAGATTAGGGCATAAATTCTTCTTAAATATGACTGCAAAAGAACATTTACATAAACAGAGCAGTGTTTGGCTAATGAACCAACAGTGACAATAGCCTACAAAAGGTTTAGAATGTGCAGAATTTCTGAAAAAGTGACCAAAAAAACTATGAAGTCACAGATCAAATCTGCATGCATTTAAGCATGTTTAACAATTGATTTCAATTAAGAGGACTCTCCTAAAGTCATAAAATAATGTATCTTAATAATACCACATTTTGTGCTCTGGAATACATTTGATATTTCCCAGCTTCAATTCATGCATCAATCTTTAATAATCTAAATCACTTTAAAGACACTGAACAGAAGCCAATCAAACTGTCAATATCCTTTAACAACGCAGCCTGGTGAAGTACAAGTTCACCACGAGAGCTCTGATTTATTTTAAGCCTTCATCTCCGAGGCTCTGCTAATTAAACCGCTTTCCCGAAACGCTACATGAGATGCCTGTGGGGCATCATCCTGTGCTTCCACATTACACACTTCCAATCTGTGTTCTCAAAATATGGAGTTAAGTGTCCATCTCTCATGAAGTCTAATAAAAGGCAGCAGATCTTCTTTATGCACTCATTTAATGAGCGTAGGTATCAATTTGTTCCCAGTGATGGATATCTCATTTTTGGATGATACATTCTTTTAATTATTCAGCGAGGAGATAATGAGCAGGCCTCCCACACGAGGCCACGACAAAAACAACTCACACAAGACCGCCAGTCACCGGAACGCGGTCAGTGAGGAAACAGCAGAACCCAAACGGTGCAGAACATCGCTGGGATGCAAGTCCATCATTGCACAAGTGTTCTTGAGAGGGAAAAACAAGCGGCGGAGCCAGAAGTGACAAAACTCAAGTTGTAGCCTGTGTCTCCACATAACCTCTGGCTTATCGGGCTGATCGATCTTAAGACTTGAAGCATTTCTGCATTTTTTTTAATAATCATAGCAGTGAGCAGGGAAATAAGTAGAGGATTATAGATTATATGAGGGCTATTATATGAGGGCTGCAGCTGAGTAAGAGGCATATACAGCGGTGCTTCAACTATAAGAGAAAATTGACATTCTTGTTTAAAGTCTTTTGTTAAACACTAATGTCTAATGTCGTAGCTAGCTAGCTCAAGTGTAATGTTTTGCTGATTTTGTCTGCTTTATATTATTTTAAATTAAACATCTTTGGTCCGAGAAAATAAGCATTGTTTTAGACATCACCTTTGATTCTTTGAGAAAGCAAATTCATCATCAATGTGAAGCAAATGTATTTCAAATTCAGCCTAAAATCTTTACATTCCAAGGCGGGAAAAAATGTCTAAAAGGTCATCAGTCAGTTTATCAGACGCTTGAGTTTAATTGTCATATTTAGCATAGGAATTGTTTTGTTTTTTGTTGGGACAGGTGCATAGATGTACAGACAACCTGAAAAACATAATTCCTCCAGACCTCAACTTGCTTGGAGGAAACCATATCTAAATCCCAGACTCATCAACAATAGGGCTGCAGTTTACCAGAATTTCACCACTGAATAATCTTGTTTATTTTCTTGTTTCGTCTCATGTCAGAAAATAATGAAAAATGACTCTCAGTATACCAGAACCCAAACGTGAGGTCTTCAAATGTCCCAATAATCCCAAACACTAAGATGTTAGGTATTTACAGCGATATTAAAACACATAAAAGCAGCAAATTCTCACACTGAAGGAGCTGGAACAAGTCACTCTTAGGCATTTTTTATGAGAAAAATACTTTGGATGATTCTCAAAACTACACGCTGGTAAAAAATTATATTAATTGATGAATATATTCATAGTATAATTTATTCTAGTCTACTAAATGAGGCTCCATCACTAGCATGAGGACTCAGGACCACTAATTAGTTAGTGCAACACTGGCAGCATGTCATTGAATTTATAGACACATTTTTTAATCCTCTGATTGCTGATCGGATGGACAGATTGTCAGATTTGTGTCTCGTGAGATTAAACATGTCTTCCCCCCCACATAAGAAAAAACCAGCCCCGCAGTCACATGCATAAACACAGAGACAAACCAAAGCAGTTTTTTCTCTTTTAATCATAAATCATTGGTTTACAAAACTGACAATCATGTTGACAATAAAACCTCTTGATTGGAAAAACTAAGAAAAAATAGAAGCTTTTGCCAGATTAATTAACATATACTTGACATGTAAGTGTGTGTGTATGTGTGTGTGTGTGTGCGTGTGTGTGTGTTGATGCAGTTTCTATCTGTGTGCATGTCTCTAGTCCACAGCCGGTCCAGTAGCAGAGCTGCTGTTCGCCGTCTCTGTAGTGTTGCAATAAACCATCTGCGGCCGTGGTTGTTTACCGTGTGTCATTGCCATGGCGACTCATAAATGGTTGTCACAACTACTTGGTTTCAGAGCTCCTGGCGACCATCCAACTGTCTTTCCGACTTTTGCCACGGCTGATCAGTGTCTCTGCCGCGACTGTTCGCTGCCTTTGCCCTGATTTCTGGGTGTTTTTCTGGTGTGGTTGTCACGGTGATCTGGTATTTAGCAACTTGACAGTCTTGCGTCCGTAGTGCCAGTAGCTATAACCTGACGCTGCTGTCGTCACCGCTGTAACATACCTGCAATATGAAACACACAACATACACTGTAACTCAAACCCCTGTTTCATTCATCTAATTGGTTCATTTTGTTTATTTTAAATGTCAACTGCAAGTTTTTATTTGTTGTATGTGAGGAATTATTAATAAGCTTCCAGTGGCTAGTCATAGTTGCTTTTTAAACTGTTCAATTATTTCACAATTGATACATTTAAAAACAATGTATCAAATTATTTAACTTGAATCAAAAGCGTGCAATACATTTTTATTAGTATTACTTCTTTTAAAGTGTTTTGAAACATTTTTTTACCAACTCAAAATTAAATTAAATTTATCCATCATTATAAAGAGTTAGAAAACAATATCTATTGGATGATGTTATGATAAATTATTTTTTTAATTGCATAATTACATTTTTTTTTAACTTGTATAAAGTGTGTTTTAAATGAATAAATTATATAATATTAAACCAGTTTTTCCAATAGAGAGTTTAGGTTCGTATTAACTTGTGGGTAGAACCGTACTATAGTTTAAGTAGATTTTCATGCTACAAGTTGGTTTCAGAGGCTTTTCAGTTTTGTCATAAACCCTCAAATGAAAAATAAAACAAACGGTGCAAAAATGAACAAACGTGCCAACGGTACCAGAAAAACACTGATGCCTGTTGTTTTAGTTCAACAATCTGCTGACTTTGTATTAAAAATGTAGGTTACTGTGACACAATCAAATGTTTGTCCTGAGTCACAGAGCTACTCTACATCACTGAGTCGCAGACTGAAATGAGTCAGCGCTCTTAACCCGATCACTCTGCTGGAACAAACCGTGTTTATGTGCTTGACAGAGATGAAACTATTTGCGTTAAAAAAAACCTTTGCACTATAAATTATTTTTTGTTGTAATTACTGCACTGAAAAGTGAAGGACATTATGGATATTAAAGTCAATTGGTTGCGAGCTGCGTCTGTATGCATATATGTAATACAGTGTAGTGTATGTTGTTTACCATAAGCACTGCAGCAGGACGCTGTCTGTATACTGGAAGACTGGAGCAGCCAGAGAGGATGCAACCAGGAGGAGCTGGATGGCTGTGTTCACCTAAAGAAAACACATACACACAAAGTCTAATATCATAAAAAGGCACAAAAAACTTTCACATCCACAGATTACATGATTCTCTAACAAATGAAATATGGCTTAATATTTTTGCAAAAAACCTGCAGTGACAACTCTAGTTGCGGCTGGTTCAAAAAACACAACACTTTTTGGCAGCAAAAAAAATAAAAAAAAATAAAAGTAAAAATGCTCCTGCCAGCCTCTACTTTTTGCAGGTATCAAAATTAATTATGCAGACTTTATGCCAGAGCTGTAGAGAAACATTTTGACAGTATTATGGACTCAAACTAAAAAAATATGGATGAATGGAATGACTTTGCAAGATGATCATTTTCACCTGTGCTGTTTTTGAGAGATTTGTTTGGTTTCAAAGACAGTTCATTTAAATAAATGATCAACTTGCATCTGATTAAACATTTGCATTGCACTTTTAAAATTCTGCAATAACTTAAGAATAAGAAGTCAAAAAACAAATTCATCATAATAACATTAAAATGTGTGTGGAAATAACAAGTAACCATGCCTATGTGCAGATTCTGTTTCCAGTTCCTGCACCTGGTGACTCATGCACAAGTAAAAGACCCAGAGACTAGAATAGTAATTGAAAAACCAAACACATGCACTCATTATATCCTGTATTTAAGGCTCCATTGTTGCCAATTCTTCCCTTCAGTACTGAAATGTACAAAATGTTTTAAGTCCAGTGCACAATGAGAGTGGGTGGGTGGGTGTGTGAGTGTGTCACCTTGCTGAAGAGTGTGGGCTTGAGCTGTGCTGTGGTGTAGCAGGGGTTAAAAAACTTGCTAAGGGTCACCTGGAGAGAAAAGAGAGAAACATTGTTAAGTGCTTTTATATTATACCTCTGCTAGCGGCCATTATAATCCAGAGTACATTACTATGACTTTTCATTGCTGGCAGGTTTTACAGTGTGTTTTGTTTAGAGTGAACTGAACGCGTCTCACCGGTGGAGGTACAGTCTTGTATCTGACCCAGAAGACAGCAGCTATCAGACCGATGTCTCTAGAAATCACTAGAGCTGTCAGCAAAGCTAAAACAGAACAAACAACACGATAAATACTCATATAACACACATTACAAGGACATGAAATGCAATAAAATTGAGGAAAAAAAACACAATTAAAGAGATGCATTTAATGGCTCTTCCATAATTTTCCTACATGCTGAATTTAAGAACACAATACCTGGTATAAGTTCCGCATATGTGAGGCTGACATATAAAAAACTGATGAGAATCTTGTCAGCCAACGGGTCCAGAGCGCTGCCCAACGCCGACTTTTGAGAAGGCCACGTTCTGGCGATGTAACCATCCAACTGAGTGAGACAGAAAGAGATGAAGACGTTTTAATAAATGCTTTTTAACAAAAATGTTAATTAACATAGTTTTGTAGGCTGTTTTAATACGTGGTTGGTTGCATGAGCCAATTTTTTCACTGTGATTACTATCAAGACAGAAATTAAAGCTGGATAATTTAAGATAATGGCAAAATGTTGTCCTGTCTTTTGATAGCAAGTCAAATAAGTTCCCTTTTTCACAAGAGTTGAGACAGAGATCAGTCCAAAGTAAGTCCTATTTTTAAAATAATTGTGTTAATGTGGGTATATGTGTGTGGATAGAATTTCAAATTGTACTTTAATACTTACATGAAAATATTACCATTAACTGCTAATGGGAAATCAATATGTTTTGTTATAATTCCATAGTGTCCAAGTGTTAAATGTCCGAAACCGTTTGAATCTTAAAGAAATTTGCAATTCTCAAGAGATGAAATGTAACTGCACATCAGTGAGTCTGTCTGTGTTTAGGTCTGTTAAAGTGAAAGTGTCTGTATCTGCATTACCAGGTCTGTTAAAGTGAAAGTGTCTGTATCTGCATTACCAGGTCTGTTAAAGTGAAAGCGTCTGTATCTGCATTACCAGGTCTGTTAAAGTGAAAGTGTCTGTATCTGCATTACCAGGTCTGTTAAAGTGAAAGTGTCTGTATCTGCATTACCAGGTCTGTTAAAGTGAAAGTGTCTGTATCTGCATTACCAGGTCTGTTAAAGTGAAAGTGTCTGTATCTGCATTACCAGGTCTGTTAAAAGTGTCTGTATCTGCATTACCAGGTCTGTTAAAGTGAAAGCGTCTGTATCTGCATTACCAGGTCTGTTAAAGTGAAAGTGTCTGTATCTGCATTACCAGGTCTGTCGCTCCGGCCAGTGTGAACAGAGCCAGACTGAGGTGGAAGTGCTGCTCGATGATCAGATAACCCAAGAATGGAGCCAGCAAAATACGACTCACACACAAGAAGTTGGGAATTGTCCACGGGTTCTCATACTGCAAATGAAAACAAAAGATTTGATAATGTTAATTCATATATCATCAGTGGATTAACAAGTCAGAGACGTTTCAATGTTTTTGTTGCTGCTGGAGTTTTGGAGGCCAATATTGATATTTGTGTTACAAAAGTCTGATAGTGACATATCAGCTAATTACAAAACACACAACACAAATCCTATCAGGCTAGCTCTATTTATAGTCCACTTTTGTACTACTTTACTAGAACCATGTTTAACTTCTTTATACTTCTACTTGATGACATTTGAGAATGTAATATTGTACTTGCTCCACTTCCTCTATTTGACAGCTTGTTGTTACTTTTTTACATAATATTTTACACTCAATTGCATTGTTAGAAATCTTTCCATCTTTACCGTGGGAAGCAACATGAACATGTTGTTTACAAATAATGCATCTGCAACAATCCTAAGATATTCTTTAATATACAGTACCAGTCAAAAGTTTGGACACACCTTCTCATTCAATGGTTTTGCTTTATTTTTATTTTTTTCTACATTGTAGATTAATATTGAAGACATCCAAACTATGAAGGAACATATGGAATTATGTGGTAAACAAACAAATGCTCAACAAACCAGAATATGTTTTATATTTTACATTCTTCAAAGTAGTTGAATGAGAAGGTGTGTCCAAACTTTTGACTGGTACAGTATATATATTAAAATGAAGAACATTAGGCTGCACAATGAGCAAATCTGCATTATACTGAAAACATTTCTATCAATTTATTTTAGAATACAGGTTGTACTTGCAACATTAGTAGTATTATTACATTATGCATTACTTATTTGAAGTCTTCTACTTGCCATCTAAAGAGACTTTAAACAGGTGATGGAAAAAAATAACAATAAAAATAAAGAAAAACCATTGAATGAGAAGGTGTGTCCAAACTTTTGACTGGTACTGTATATATATATATACATACATATATATATATACACACAAACATATATATATATACATACACACATATATATATATATACACACAAACACATATATATATATACACACATATATATATATATATATATATATATATATATACACATATATACACACACACACACATATATATACACACAAACACATATATATATATATATACATATATATATACACATATATATATACACATAAATATATATATATATATACACACACACATAAATATATATATATATAAATATATATAAATATACACAAATATATATATATATACATACACACACACACACACACACACACACACATATATATATATATATATATAATATTTTATATATAATGTTTTTTCTTTCTCGTTATTTGTCCTACACTGTAGGTTAGTATTGTGTGCATTGCTCATGATATGAAGTCTTTCATTACATCTCACCAGCTCTTTGAACTTGAACAGCGCTTGTCCCGGGACCGTCTCCTCCCCCGGGAGGCTGTCCGGTGTCTCCGGTGTCTCTCCGGTGTCTCCGCTCCCTCCGCTGCTCCCCCGGTGGTGTCTCCGGTCTGTCCGGTGTCTCCGGTGTCTTCCCTGTGCTGATCCCTCGTGCTCCCGGTGCTCTCAGAGCCCACCCCCCCCGCTGACCTCTCGTGCCCTCGGCCGCTCAGCCCCACGTGTCTCTCCCTCGCCGTGAGGCCGCCGCTGCAGCGCGCGGTGACGGCCGTGTACCTGAGCGGCCGCGAGGCAGGAGCCACGAGCCCCCGCGAGCCCGCACGCCACGCGGACAGCAGGTGCAGAGGCCCGTGGACCCTCCGCAAACACGTCATCATCATGGTCGTCGTCGCTCCGCCGGGTTCACGGTCATGTTCTCAGGAGGAGGAGACCGGACCGCGGCTCCGGACAGCGGGCCGCCATGTTGCCGTAAAGTGACACCGCGCCGGACGTCGTAAAGGGAGGGCTTTTATTTTGAAAGTTTTGCGATTCAGACGGCTCAGATTTTATATTATTATTATTGTTATTATTATTGTTATTATTATCATTATTATTAATAAAAAAGTAAATATTTGATGTATTCTGGTATTTTTAATTGAAAACTAGAAGCATTTTAATCACTGTAAATAGTGTAAAAACAACAAAATGTGGAAATTTACAGGAACATTTAATAATTTATTAACCAAATGTTTATTATCTAATAATGTTGCCGTAAACTGACACCGCACGTCCTAAAATCGCCTTTTATTTTGAAAATTTGATTATTTTGCGATTCAGACAGCTCAGATTTTATATTATTATTATTATTATTATTAATAAAAAAGTAAATATTTGATGTATTCTGGTATTTTTATTGAAAACTAGAAGCATTTTAATCACTGTAAATAGTGTAAAAACAACAAAATGTGGAAATTTACAGGAACATTTAATAATTTATTAACCAAATGTTTAATATTCACTAATAATCTTGCCGTAAACTGACACCGCACGTCGTAAAATCGAGAAGGCTTTTATTTTGAAAATTATTTTGCGATTCAGACAGCTCAGATTTTATATTATTATTATTATTATTAATTAATAAAAAAGTAAATATTTGATGTATTCTGGTATTTTTATTGAAAACTAGAAGCATTTTAATCACTGTAAATACTGTAAAAACAACAAAATGTGGAAATTTACAGGAACATTTTAATAATTTATTAACCAAATGTTTAATATTTACTAATAATGTTGCCGTAAAGTGACACCGCACCGGACGTCGTAAAATCGAGAAGGCTTTTATTTTGAAAATTTTGATTATCTTGAGATTCAGACAGCTCAGATTTTATACCATCAAAAGAAAGTCACAATTTAAAAAAGCTTCGATAACAGACACCAAAGTTATCCGTTTTTAGAACAATAATAAAAAAGTTAATATTTGATGTATTCTGGTATTTTTATTGAAAACTAGAAGCATTTTAATCACTGTAAATAGTGAAAAAACAACAAAATGTGGAAATTTACAGGAACATTTTAATAATTTATTAACCAAATGTTTATTATTTACTTATAAAGTGCATAGCATACAAAAAGAAAAGAGAAACTGGGGACGATACAGAGCATTTGATAAAGCTTAAAGGCAAAAAAGAGAAGCAAATACTGAGCGCTTGCAGGTTTTTAGATTAACATACTATTGCATGACTAATCCTGATCCAGAATTCAACATTTGAGAAATTTTAAAAATGTAATAACAATATAATGGCAGCTTAAAACTCCATCAAAACAGATCTGCATTACGAGTAGGGAAGGTAATATGAGCGCAGCATCAAAAGTTTACTCTTTGACAAGCTTCCTGCTTCAGCTATTGCTGTAATTGTTAAGTGTTTGAGAGACAATCTCAGTGGATGAATGTTCATTGTGTCAATCTTTATCTAGAAGCAAAGTGCATTGCTGATAGCATCATAACACAGAAACTGCTCTACAAAGTGAGGACAATGTGCGTCACTGGAAGCAACTGTGGAAAAACATCTCCCTTTATCAGGCTACTAAACACCGAAAATTTGATATAACATATTTATAAACATGGCATTTTATGTACATTAAAATAACAGTGACTTTTAAAATATAGTTATTTCTTACTGTAGTCAAAAAAGTATTTCAAGAACAAAGTCACCTGTGTGGAAAAAAACAACAAATGACCTAATATAAGTATATCGCTACTTCTTTCAGACATTCAGCACATTGTCAAAGACTGACCTTACTTTGAAATATAAGAAAAACTAAACTCAGCTACAACTGTTGTCTGAGTCAGTAACCATGTACCGTTTTAATACATGTACACTGAAAGCAAAGTGTACCTGACTGAGTAAACTAGTTTAAAATCAGTTTTTATATCTTTATAAATATATATGTTTTTTTGGCATTTACCATTATGGTAGAGGCAGGGAACTAAATAACATTTGCTTGAAGTAGCTCGACTAATAAGTTTGTAGTCCTACTTTACTAACACAGGTACAACCAAATCACAAGGATGAATAATACTATCTTTAATCTGAAGCAATATTTGTGATAATAGATGCAGAACAGTTCAGCAGAGATGGAGTCAGTTGATCTTAGTTCCTCTCTTTAGCAGGAAGTTTGTGCTCATTCAGTAATCGGTGGTTGCCGTTATGTCGGGTAGAGAGGTTTTCAGTAGATATATGATCCGTCCCGTCTTTGTCTGTGGTTGTGGTTGTTAGAGTCTCTTCACAAAGGTTACATAGTAGCTGGCTGGTTGGTGGTTTGGTAAAAGTGGTGTGGTTACAACTTCTCTATAAAAAGAGACCCTGTTCATTCATCCTGAACACTGACCTTGTAGTGAGGTCTGCAGGAAGGAGCAGGTGTGTGTTTAGAGTCCGTTGCTGCTGTCAGCGATCAGACAGTCTGCAGCTGGTACAGCTTGGCTCCTTTCTTCAGGAGGAAACCCTGTTCATTCAGGGAACTCACAAGACCTTCGAAATCCATCACCTGGAAGGAAATCCACAAATGACTGAATAAATCATCCAGCATGCATACAATGATAGGTTTTACTGCATGTGTTTAACAATGACTCAGGGTTTCAGTTACCAGTAGACATTCAAATATGTTTTTCTCAGATGGAGTTGACATGCAACCTTGAATACTATAGTCTCTTAACGTTTCTTAACTCTATAAACATTGTTTTCTCACAGATTGTATGGGAAAATTACACAGATATGTTTGCGTTTTCATGTATGTAAATCTGGTTCGCCGTGTCACCTTGATGTTCATTTTGTTGGCCACAGATCGAAGCGTCTGTAGGTCAAACTGCGTCTCATTGGTCCTCTGAGCATGCAAGTGCAGCGCGTTGACCAGTCGTTTTGCAGCGCTGCGCTGACTCATGCCGGATCCCAGCTGAGAGCGCTCAAAGTCCAGATTGCCCAGACCATCTGAATATGTATCAGCCAGACTGAAAAACAAAATGACACACCAGACACACGGGGAGAGAGAGAGAAATTACACCCCAAAACAGAACATTCAACCGTAGAATATGATCTTGATTTTCTGACTAGATCTGTAATGGTTTTGTAGGAGTGTATTAATGTGTGCTAGTATTAAAAAGAACAACAGCTATTTATCATGATGCAGGAAAAAATAATATAATATTATTTTGCAGGACTAAATTGAACTTGACAGACATATAACCAAAAAATAATAATCAGAAATATAAAACTGAACAGCGGGTCAAAGGTCAGCTTAAAACTCTCGTTTCCATCAGTGCATCTCTAATTGAATAACCTTGGGCTTTTGGTAATTGTGATTTTCTTTATTTTCTGACATTTTAAAGACCAAACGATTATTGGATTTGTTCTAAAAATAAATCAGTGTATCAACATACAATGAAAATATGTTAGTTGCAGCCTAAAAACAAAGAAAGACTTCTGTAGTGTCACCTGTGCTTCATGATCTCCACCACATCTTCAGCATCACTGTTGGTAGCTATCTCTCGGAGCTCCAGTCTGGCTCTCGCCTGCACAAAAAAACCAAAACACAGTCAACCAAATGAGTACTTGGACAATAAAGGGAAAACGATTCCTTTTGTTCGACAAGCCTGAAACTACAGAAGAAAAAATGTTGTTGAGTGTCTTAATCCCTCACATGTTGCTGATAGATAAACACATTGAAGACACCGAACATGAAGACACCTACCTCAGTTAGTCTGATCAAAGACTCGAGTTGCCGTGTGGTGATGGGTGTGGAATCAGCAGAGTGAGCCTGAGATCGCAGTGACAGGTAGAAGTTCTGAAGTGTCTTCGCTGCTTCGGGAGAGAGCGACGGGTGGACATACTGACGAGCGTAGCTGATATACTTCCTTAACAAAGGAACCGGGATCGGGTCTACGGTTTCCCCTGCAGGGACCTTGACACAGACACACATATATTACATAAACAAATCAGTTTTTAACAGATATCATTCTACTCCTTAATATGATCCCATTTGTTTTTTCACCTGCAGACGTTCAGACAGCGGCATGTCTGAGTGATCCAGCAGGATGGAGGTCTCTAATTCATTGCTAGCTCTGGTAACTGTAGCACTGCTGGTCCTGCCTCTTCCTGACCTGTTTGCCATGATGTGTTCTGACAGGTGGCGATCGTGCGACTCATCTGGGATGTCCAGGAGGAGGAAGACGACGTCGAATCGAGAGAGAAGCGCTGAGCCCATTCTAAAGACAAGAATGCACAACCGTAAATACAGCTCAATCCCTTGCATATTGACACAGATATGCAGTAAAATCCTCCGGCACTCAACTTACTTACTGGCTGCAGAGCCAACTTACTTCAGATTTTCAGAGACCGTCTTGGCTCTGTTGTAATGTCCTCCGATGGGGTTCGCAGCAGCTACGACGGAGGTCCTGGCAGGCAGAGAGGACACTATGCCAGCCTTAGCCAGACTCACAGACTGCTGCTCCATGGCTTCTAGCAGAGCCTGCTGTTGGCTGCCCAGCTTATCAAACTCATCGATGCAGCACAGGCCTAAAGAGAACGGACAGAGAAAGAGAATAAAAAAGGGTTGAGGCCGGGAGAAGAAGACCATGAAGTAGAGAAATATAAAAAAAGAACAAAAAATATACATGTCTATGCAGTTTTGCATGCCTGCAGCCCAAACAGGAAATAATGAGCTATACTGGAAAAATGGATCTCCAATTCTGTTGATTTCGCTTCAAGGTTGTTTTTTTCTTCCAAGGTGGGCACAATATTTGGGTGGAGAAGACTTGAAACAGGAGCCTGACTTATACTTTTTTGGGGCCAAGGAGATGGTGATATAAGGGAGCAACAATAAGAAGAATAGGGCACGAGCAAAGACGCACGGCGGCCTCAAGTTGCAAAGACACCACTCGACTCCGCACAAGCGTCTGCTCAGCTGTGATGCGCGATAGGGGGAGCCCACATTTCCCATCATGCCCGTCTAGTGCTGAACTGAGTAGTTTGCTAAGTTTGCTGTTTTATGTTCCAAAATGTAAGTGTTACTTTTGTGTGTGTTAGTGTATTTGTCTGTTCAGAACATGGTGGATTTTGTTGGTATTTGTCATTTTTTTGTGCTTGTCTATAGTTTGGTGTGAGGTGGTATTACACAAGACTAGGGATGCATGGATTTGACTTTTTCAGCCCCAATACCAAAACCTGGGCTTTGGATAGACTGGGCTTATTCTTTTATATGTAAGGCGACATCAGGCTTGACTTTAGCTTTGCTTCCCTAACTTTGTACAACAAAATGTAACAAAAAATCTTCAACCAATGTTTCCTTTTCCTACCTTGGTCAGCCAGCACCAAGGCTCCGGCCTCTAGAGCAAAATCCCCGGTCCCTGAGTCTCGGGATAAACTCACTGTTAGTCCTATAAAAGCAAAACATTAAAAATTCAATTCCCAACTTGATTATGTCGCAGCAGATCTGAAAAACTGTCCAGAGAGTAATCACCACGTGCATAATTTAGGGAGAGAAGTACTTTTAAGACTATTTACCCGTGGTGCTTGTGCTGTTGCCACAAACATAGATTCCTCTGGGAGCCACATTACAAACGGCCTACACACAGAGCACACATGAATAAGTAAGTATTACCTTTACATAACACACTGAAACTGGTTCACATAGCACACAGCTTCAGAAGGTTTTAGAGCCTCACCTAAGGAGTAACTTAATAACATTGCTGACTGTGTTTTTTTCTAGTCTCGGCCACATAATCATAAAATAAGATAATCCTTTATTAGTCCCGCAGCAGAGAGGATAGTGCAAACAAAAGACATTGAAAAAAGAAAAAAAAAAAAAGATCAAAACAAGTATTATAAATAAGTAAGTAAGTAAGAACACAGTAAAGAATATTAAATAAGTAAAAAAATCCACAATAACTAAAATATTATATATACGGACAGAATACTTATTGTATTGCACAGATTTTACGGCTCTAATCAAAGTGTTTAGTGTGTTTTTTTTACCTGCAACATCTGACTCTTCCCCAGTCCAGGGTCTCCCACCATCAGGATGTGTGGGTCTCCTCTGACTGGGACGCTGTTCTTGTCCATGTGCTTCTGTCTGCCTCCAAACAACACCAAGGCTAAAGCAGCCTTCACCACCTTGGGACACACAAGAACACAGGATGTCGGCCATATGAAGATGACAGAAAACGTCCTGTTTACCTGGTGTGAATGACATCACTGTATTCAACCAAATCGCAAATATCCCTTTGTAACTTCCAATGACAATGCTGTTGGGGTTCTTAATCTTGTTATAAGTGCATCGCACAACTCACCAGGTGGCCGTAGATGACGGGACACAAAGACCTGAAAGAGGTGAGAGCAGAGTGTTATAAATCTTGGTATGAGTTAACAATGAGTTAAAACAATGCTAAAGAATACTTAAAGTCTACACACAGTAGCAGCCTGGTGTGTCTGAAATGAATAAAACACAACACTTAATAAAACTGTTGGATGAATGAAAAACAACAAGACAAGTTCCAAGATCTTGGGTCAAAAAATGTCATGTTTTGCATGAGATGTACATCAAAGAGTTTGATCATCTAGACAGTGGCAATTTTAGGACACAAAATTAAAACCTTTTTTTTTGGTTTTCCTTTAGCAGAAGTTGTGGATAGTTCTTGATACTTTTTTTGGTATCACCTTTATCAAGATTCCAAGAGAGCTGAGCCAATCTAGAAGGAGTTAATAGACTGCTGACCATTGATTGGTCAGAGAGAATCACTAGAATCGTCACTGCACAAACCTGCCATCTTAAAATAGCCAAGCGACCATATTTTTTTCATTCACTCGACCCAGATTTAAAAGAAAATTGCAGACCACCGACTGAGCACTACAAAGGTTGATGGGCTGACGGGGGCCGGTTGGAGAATTTTAACATATCGCCCAACCCTGCTATCCACAGAGGAAAACAAATTACAGAAAAAGATACAGTAAAAAACTAACAGTCCGGTCAAGCCAAACAATGCAGTGGAAATGAGGAATAAGCTGTATTTCAAAGGCGTTTAAAGCCTGTAAGATATGTTTATGTTTGACACATATTAAAACTACAAGTTGGAAAATTAAGAAAAGGATTAAGAAAACTGTAAACATATTGTATAATATTGTTCCTAACCATATAATTATTGGTAATAAACATCTTACTGTGCTATAAGCCTCAGCAGGTCAGGCTGAGACTGGATCTCCTGGATGGCATACAGCTCCTTCAGACTGAACTCCTCCCCTCCAGAACGATCTTCAAGCGACCCTCTTGACCCCTGACCCGACTTGGACCGTTGACCTAAACATCAAGAAGAAATAACATCTTATCGCTCTGTTGTTAAAAAAAATATATATATATATATATATATATTTAACAGCTCTTTATAATTCAAGTCAAAACACTCCAGCTTCAGTACCTTTAGAATTGCTGACTGAAGTGGCTTCAAGGTAAAGGAGGAACATACACTGATCCTTGTTCCCTCTGGAAGTACCTGCATACAGATTATAAGAGTGTGTTATGTGAGTGCCTTGTTGGTAACCACGGTGACAGTGCTTGTGGTACTTAAGAAGTTTATAGTTTATACTGTATATATACAGAAATATTTAATAGATCTTTTACATTTAACTAACTGCTACTAAAAAGGCAAAAGCTCCCTCAAAACTTCACCTCAAACTAAAGAATATGTGTGTTTGTACCATCGTTGGTGACTCTAACTATCCCCGTCACAGTGACCGAGTCTCCGGGGACGCAGCTGTCACAGAGGTCGGAGGTCAGGTGACACTCCACGGTGCGCGGGATTCGTCCAGTCTCCCTCTGTTCTCCGCCCATCAACTCCTGCACCCTGAAGGAGCACACAAAAACAAAATAAATTCAAATGAAGGATGTAAATAGTGACTCAGGTTTGGAGATTCACTATTTTTTTTGCATGCGTTATGATAAAGCCTGGACTTTCTGGTAATATTCCACTTTTTAATAGAGATAACCCGCCAACATTTTGTGACATTGGTGATGAAATATGTTGCCCAACTCATGTAATTCAGCCAATGTCTTCCCTCTTTGCTCTCAGAGGATTTTAATCTGCCAAGTCTCGCCACAGTTTTTCACTGCTCATCAGTTACTCGTATACATAGCTGCATGATTGACTTACTTGATGATCTGCCAGTCTACAGTGTGAGTAAGAGAGGAACTCCTGATGGGGCCGAAGGAACGACTGCGGCAGTCAGGTTGGATGCACTTAATGATAAAAGACACGTATGCACACATTAAAAGTGCAAAATGAATCTGTAATGATGTCAAAGAAAGTAATCTGTGCTTTGGAAACATTAAGAGTGCGGATAAGATGTTGCAGGAAAAAAAGAGAGCTGAATATGTGTGTGCTCGTACCTTGGTAGGTGTAACGTATTTCCCATGCTGCAGTGGCAGAGACTGCATGGTGGAGCAGCCCAGACACCTGAAGGCCATCCTGGTGCACAGAGGTCTGATATTGCTCACTCTGACCACTGTCCCCCTCACACACACCAGCCGCCCGAACACACTGGCCCGCAGCGTCCGCAACGGAGTCAGCGGTTCATAGTTATACAGCCTGTGGAGGATTTACATGAATAAAGTCGTGCTCAGTCGTGGTCGCCAGTTGTAGGGCTGTCAAGTCGAGGCAGACGACTGATTTTTGATTCTCTGAGTGCGTTACCTCGCGCTGATGTGAGGGATGTTGATGATCGGTGTAGCGACAGGAAGCTCTTCTCCCTGCAGCTCAGCAGCCTGTTTCTCCAAATCTACAGTCAACACCTGGAAAACAAACACAAACACACTATCAGCCGGGATTTGATCACTCAGTGGAGCACTTCCATGCTTTGCCTCTTCAAATACCTCATAGAATTAAGAATAAAGTTTCAGTGGCCGGTTGCACAAACCGTCTAAAGTTTTCTTAAAGTAAGAAGCTTTAGACACTTAAAAATGTTAAGGAATTAACTGCATGTGAGAGATTTTACGGCGGTTAAATTCAACAGTTTCCATGGAGTTTGTTTGTTTGCTCTGTGCTACCTGTTATCATCTCACAAAGTTGGCATATAGAAAGTAAGAATAAAAGATTATACTTCTGGATGAAATAGAATAAAAGGGGGCTTAATGCTAGTTATTATATTTTCATGATTGCAAACTAACTGGGCATTGATTGAATGTTGTTTTTTCTGTTAACAAATTCATGTTTATCGCTATATACTGTCAATAAATCATGTTGCGGTTCAACTAACTTTAAGGGATTCCCAAGTCCAAGACCAGGATAAGAGAAAATACCAACATGTTAAGGAAACCTTAGTGAGGAGACTTAAGGAAGAGTATCTGATTGAATTGAAGTAAACCTTAACTTGGACTTCAAGGAAGATTTAAACTCAATGTATGCTGTGCAACCGACCGCAGTTCTCTAGCTTTTAGACCAATAAAAAATTGTTAATGATGACAGATAGTGTGAAGCATAATGCCAAGAATTAAGTTTCAGCTTGCATTTTCACAATTAATATTTATTTATAAAAAAGCTTATAGTACTTAATAAACTATACACATATACGTTCAGAAAGGCTGTAACTTGCGAATGACTTGTATGTGTGTAGAGACTGTGTGTGTGTGTGTGTGTGTGTGTGTGTGTGTGTGTGTGTGTGTGTGTGTGTGTGTGTGTGTGTGTGTGTGTGTGTGTGTGTGTACCTGGTGAACGGCCAATCCCAAACAGTTGAGTAAGACCTCTGGCTGTTCCTTCAGCTCTTTGGTCAGATCAGGAAGTGCTGCACGCACAGTTTCATCTCCAGTCAAGTCGGCATAATCCACCAGAACACTGCCTTGACGCTCGATCTCATCCTGCGCACAAAAAGAGAAAGAGAAAGTGGAATAAAAATCCATTGGAAGAGTTTTTTTTCTCATGCAAAGTTTAGTTTATTAAATAGATAGTAACACAAACAGACTGACCTTGTCATACAGTTCAATCTTGGTAGTGAAATATTTCTCAAACACTTTGATCTTCTCCACACTAGGTGAGCTCTCTATGAAGCCTGCACATAAAATAAAAATATTAAGACATATCACAGACACAGAAGAGCCACATCGTCACGACCATTCAACATGTCTACAGCATCGTGCACTATCATCATGTGAACACAGAGCCGTAAACAGACACCTACCTTCTTTGAAGTAGAGTGACCATCCTTTGTACGGACACAATATATCTAGAGTAGCCTGACAAAGGACTGAAGAGGAAGACAGGCAGTTAGGAGTGTGAATTATGACACATATTGTTGCAGCTCTTAATGTAAAATGTTCTTTTTCATTTGATAAAATGTTGTAAGAACATTAGATACTAATATTCTATTTGTCCTCAGCTTATTATACGTTTTCATCCTATTTTTCTCCTGTTATGCAGCGAACCAGAGCGCCTTCTTATTTAGAATCTGTCAGCGAACAGAAATACTGTAAATAAAAATATAATATAGATATATTTTGGCAGATTTATTCAAACAAAAATACACTATAAAAAGTTGATTACTGGATATGGAAAATGCAAAAGAAAATCAAACTCACCTGTCTGATTGCTGAGGGTATGGTTGCCTGATCCTCCTCCCCTAGCACCACCTCCACCTCTCCACCCTCCTCCACCTGCTGATCCACCTCTCCATGGTCTACTCCTCCATCCTCCACCACCTCTCCATCCACCACCTCCTCCTCCTCTCCATCCACCACCACCACCGCTGCCTCCTCTTCCTCTCCCACCACCACCACTAGCACCTCCTCCTCCACCTCCTCTTCCTCTCCCACCACCACCACCACTAGTACTTCCTCCTCCTCCTCCTCCTCTCCATCCTCCACCTCCACCCCTCCATGAGCCTCTTCTGGATTCCTCTCCACTCATTGCTTTCCTAAAACAAAGCAAGAATCAAGAAAAAGGAAGAATTAGTGACAGAGACAGTAAAGCACAAACCAAGATAGTTTCTATGTTTTGGCTTCAAACATTTGACAAGCATGCAAGAGTATTAAACTGTATTTAAGGCAAACACAGGACAATTAAATGTTCTTTTAAACTGTTGCATGTTGCTATGCATAGACATGTATATGCAAACTCCATTTAAAAAACTGTGCATTTAGTGCCAAAGCTTGAAAACAAAAAGGTACCCACATGCAGAATGATTACAGCATAAATATAAACTTAATACAAATAGAAACAATAGGAACATTCTGCATTTAAATAATCCAGCAAACACTAAATGTTACTTTGAAACAGCAAAGCAAACAGTGTAGCCATTGAAGACCGTCCACAATGTGCTACATTGACTCAACTTGTTGTGAAAGCATGGATGTTTACAACTTCCCTCCAGTGAAGCTTCTTCTTCGTCTGTTTTAATGTGCAGCAGGGTAGCTTAGAGCGCCCTCTGCTGCCCCCCTCAGGACGGACACGCAACTACATATAAGAATAAAAGACTATAATAAATACTCTGAATTAAAAATCATATTATATGCTGGTTGCTTTTTGCTCTGTTCTTTATGGACACAGTGGTTGATTCATGAACCAGCAGTAATAGTTAAAATAAATAATAGACAATAATATATATCCCAACTATCATTCTGTCAGGTAAAGGGACTGTAAAGAGAAGGGCTTACTTTAAAGGCTTAATATGCCTTAAAGATAAAAGAAATATAACCCAACATTAAAGGATATTTTAAGCATTTTTGCTCTGTTCTATATAATGACAACGACCTTCATTGCAATAAGAAACGTTTACATAGTCCTCTGCCGCCACCTTGTTGGCATTTTGTGTCATTGCTTTTGAAAAAAAATGCTCTTCTTAACACACTTATTTGTTTGTATTTCTTATTTCTTATATGTTGTGATTTTAGTAGCCATCTATCATTTTTTACTTATATTCTCTTATTTATCTCACAGTTTTTATTTATCTTTGCTTAAATGACTTTGGGTGTTTTTTAAATCTGCTCTATAAATACACGTGACTTGACATACATGTGTCATCCATGTAATGTCTACACTGTCTTCCCCTCGTATACCCACTCCAAAACCACAAAATCTTACCAACCATATTCATCTAATTACTTGTAAAAATATCTCATAACACTTAATATAAGACACAATCCCTTAACGAGTAACATTTCATTGAGATATAAGGACTTTGTGTTAGACAATGCATCTTGAAAATCTTGTTAAGTGAAAAAATGCTACTTTTGTGAATCACATATATTATGACACTTCTTTATACTATTGAAATATAACTCAAAATGAGTTTCCCCAGCTGATTTCAAGATCTCTTTGTAACTTGAAAGGCCTTGATATTAAATCTTATTTGATGAAAGTGTTTCATTTGTTTGTTTTCTTACACACCTTGTATTCCTTAATATTGAAGTGTGCTTTTTCATTCCCCAGTGCCTACACATTTATTAAGGAGAAATTTTAAAAAAAGCACGGTGAGTTCTGAATTCAAACAAACTCAACAAAAGTAAGTTTGAGATTTGGGACTAGCTATTTGCAGTGCAACAGTGCAACACAAAGCAGTGCTAAGGATGAAATCACACACTCTCCTTTATATCTCTACACTTGTGAGGACCCTCATTGACATAAACGGACTCAAGATTTACTTTATTGTTATTCCACAAAGTAGGTGCCGCTTATGAGAACAGAAAACCTCTCTGAAGCTGAAATTGGTTCACAGAAAGAAGCAATTCTTTGAGAGATAAAATATATTAGAGCGCGTGCACACACACACACACACACACACACACACACACACACACACACACACACACACACACACACACACACACACACACACACACACACACACACACACACACACACACACACACATTCACTCGTCTGAAGGGAGTGGTTCGGAGGGGACAGAGAGACAGAACGAACAAGGAGAAAAAATCAATACCTGAACTACTGTGGCCTGGAGTAGTTAGTGGTAATAGCAGAGGGCTGAGAGGGATGGATGCACACACACACACACACACACACACACACACACACACACACACACACACACACACACACACACACACACACACACACACACACACACACACACACAGTGTGTTTGTACGGTCAAAAAACAGCTTTTGTGAGGGCGACCGTACCAAGAAACAAAAACAGAGTTAAGAGATATGTCTCTTAATTCTCCCTTATCATCACCTTTATAGCACCGAGAAACAAAACAAGGTATCTTCTGCTCTGTGTGTGTGTCTCTGTGTGTGTGTGTGTGTGTGTGTGTGTGTGTGTGTGTGTGTGTGTGTGTGTGTGTGTGTGTGTGTGTGTCCTGTCCCATCTCACAAATTTAATCTTTGTGATGATAACGGGTGTTTTGTGGAGACAGAGATGGAGAAAGTGAAGGGCCAGGAGAGATATGGGAGTGGAGACAACGAGAGGCTTTGCCACTCAGGGAGGCCTTTAATCTCCACTTGATCAGTCAAACAGCAAACGTCTCAAGAAAAAAAAAAAAAAAATCGATGTGAATTCAACGAGAAACAAAGAGAGATCGTTTTTTAATGTTTGTTTTTTTTTCCCACCAGAGTTTTGCGACGCTAAAGTTAAGTAGGTAGTAAGTCACTGCTGCTGGGTTGTGACATGACGAGAGTATCGATATGTTTTAAATGAGTCTGTGTGTGTGTGTGTGTGTGTGTGTGTGTGTGTGTGTGTGTGTGTGTGTGTGTGTGTTTGTGTGTGTGTGCATGAGGGAGAGGACAAGTTGGTGCAAAGTCAAACTGAGTTATTTTCACAGCAGCAACCTTCTTATTTCTGGATGCTCTGCTTCTTTCCTAAACTGTTGCTCTCAATGATTCCATCAGTTTCTCACCTGGAGTTTGAGTTTGTCTGAGTGCTAACCCACAAAGCAACCGTGGACTTGTTTTATAACATTTTTTTATTTTTTTTCCCAGTTACATGCTGAATGTCACACTGGCGTCAGGTCAGCAATAGTGTCTACTTGGTTTCTAGCAGGAAAGAAATGGAAAAATTTGTGCAATAATTTGCAAAAAAGTGGAATTTCAATCATCTAAATACACATTAAATAGGCTCCTGTTCTCCAGCATCTTCTGATCATTTGCATTTAAGTGTTGTAAATAATTTCTGTTACATGATTTGAGTAGTTTATCTGAATGCATTAAAGTGTGGAGCATTAGCAATCTGTAGGCCGTCACCTGTTTGCTGTAAAGATACATTGAGATGTCAAACCTTTTTCCTCCATCATTTTTTAACATTATTCCCTGTGGAACACACAAGGGTGAGGAGCTGGAGATTGTACAGAAAACTAGCATGCATAGTTTATTAACACCAGCAAAAAAAAGTCTGTTGGAGAAGTAAAATAGTCAAAGACATGAAGTTCATTCCTGAACTTGGACGACAGAGCATTGTTAAGCGTCTTTTAACAATTATTTTTGTTAAAAGACTTTTCTTTACGTTACTTTAGGCAACTAACCACATAATTACGTTAATGAAAACGAACAGTTTGGAAAACCACTACCATAAAACTACATCTTGGTGTCAAATCCCAGTCTTCTGGTTGAACGTCCGTTTTTTTGGACCCATCCAGCTGTCTCTTTTGAATTTATAAAGTAAGTCACTTGCTCTCACTGTTTCTTATTCAAGTCAATGCATTTAATTCTTATCTCCACCAAGAATACGGCTCCTAATTGACATTTCTTGTCCTTGTACAGAAACCGATAAATTACATTTTGTGAATATTTCAAAAACTGCCTTGATACTGGGCTGAAATAAGACAGGTTTGGAGTTGATGGAGGGTGTTTTTTTTAAACTTTTGACAGAGCTAAGCTAGCAGTTTCCTCCTGTTTGCAGTCTTTGTCCCATGCTAGCCCTAAATACACCCCTGTCTAATCTCTGCGCTGAATACATCCTCTAAAAAAACGTCCAAGAAACGTATTTAGGGCAACAATTTTGTCCCCGGTCGGGCAGTTGTCCCAAATCAACAGAAAACGTCCACTCCCCGTTGCTTTCTTACCCAACAAATACACACATAACACGCCATTACATTTGAAAAATAACCAGTGAATAAAAGCCAAACACACACTCTCTACGAGCACACACACACAAAAAAGTAAAAGTACCCATGAGCACAAGCTGGAAGTAAAAGCTGCTCTGGCAATTTGCCGTCGAGTCCTGCTGACATTTCTGTCTTCTCTCTGCAGGCCACCAGACTACAATTACAGATGCAGGCGTTCCAGCTGTTATCTGAGAGCAACATATGCATGAAGACACTGGAACCTGTGAGCAGCAGCAGCAGCTCTTTGCTTAGCTGGAGCACTCAGATGGGAAAGTGAGGAGTCTTTCCCTCCAGCTCTCTGCTATTTAACCTCCAAAATGACTGTGATGACACTTCTTCTTCGCTTTTTTCTCACAATAGCTGTGTTTAAATGAGAGACGAATAATCATCCCTCCTTTTTTTTTTTTTTTTTTTTTTTACTCCGAGGAGTGAAAATGAGCAATTAATTACCTCTGTGACCTCTGTGCTCTCTCCACCTCCCGTCTCCCTCTCTGTCTCTCGGCAAAGCAAAAGGCCAGAGAACATCTGTCAAATGGTTTCCCCCCCGCTCTTATTTAGCATTTTATTACTTTTAGAAACACACACACACACACACACACACACACACACACACACACACACACACACACACACACACACACACACACACACACACACACACACGCACATGCACGTAGGAAGCGCTTATAGGGGAAAATTGAATGTTGCTGTGCAAAGATTCACTACTTTTAGCATCCTTCACACAAACGCACACACACACACACACACACACACACACACACACACACACACACACACACACACACACACACACACACACACACACACACACACACACACACACACACACACAGAAGCGCTTATAGGAGAACATTTTATGTTCCTGTGCAAAGTGATATATCAGTTAAACGTCTTCATTGACATACTGTATGTGTATGTGTGTGTGTGTGTGTGTGTGTGTGTGTGTGTGTGTGTGTGTGTGTGTGTGTGTGTGTTTTTATTACTGCATTTAAGCTCTGAACCCCAGTGGGTCCGTCTCTTCATCTCAACTAATTTGTGTTTTTACTGCACACTAATGGACTATTATGAAACATCGACACACGAATAAAGTTTATGTAGTGTGTGTGTGTGTGGGTGGGTGGATGAAAGTTTTTGTGTGTGTGTGTGTGTGTGTGTGTGTGTGTGCGTGTGTCAACTTAGAAAAATAGTTTCTCTCAAATCGCCGGTTTCCAGCGGTGAGGATAGATTGGTTTTAACTGAATATGTAAAATGAGCCCCGGCTAAACTCATTCTATTAGATTTTTCGCATTTCCCAAGAGGCAATAATTAGCGAACAACTAGTGGCGCTTTACGAGACCCAGATTGCAGTTGAAGAAGCTGGAGTGAAATGTTCAATTAGCGTTCCATTGTATAGTTTTCCGAGGAAAATGTAAACATGTTACGTTCGGTAATGAGTTTGATATTCTTTAACGATCACACTTCTAATTGAATGCTTTGTCTGGAAAACAACTTCATTAGACAAGGTTGGATAAAAGGGTGAAACTGATTAACACATTGAATCTCATTTTACAGAAACGGTAATGGGGAAATGAAAATATAATTGGGGGAATGTAAAGTGCGGTGTCTCCTGTTGTAGCATGAGACGGCGGATAAGGTGAGTAAAGACAGAATAGGTTTCTGTACCGGTATGATTCTGCTTTATGGTCTGTTTGACTCTAAATGGAGCATCATTTACTAAATGAACATCATGCTGTATTGAAGAAGACTTGAAACTAGAGATTGAGACCATAAACTCATGTTTACAATGTTTACTGAGGGAATAAATCAAGAGAGAAGTAGAGTCATTTTCTCATAGACTTCTATACAACCAGAGGAGTCGCCCCCTGGTGGTCAGTAGAGAGAATGCAAGTTTAAGACACTTCTGCATTTGCTACACTCCTCAGAACTGGAGGTTTCTGCCTGTTTTTTAACAAAAGACAGCCCCCTGTGTACATTTTTGCTCGTTACATGCATACAGATTTTTCAAAATAAACTTCTGTCTTCACAGGAAACTCAGTTAAGTTAAGACAACAAAGCTACTTAGTTATGTTTAGAAATAGTTTGTCTTTTGGGTTAAAATAACTACAGAAGTGCCGTTACTGAAGTATGAAATTTACATGACAAAAACATCAACACTGACTTCTCGTTTTACACGGGGAATTTTGTCGGTTGCTTGTTCATGTCGTCTATCCAATCGTCTGTCCCATTCTCAAGGAAGCGATATCTCAGGATCATCTGGAAAGAATTTATTAAAATTTAGCACAAACATCCACTTGGACTCAAATATTAACTGATTAGAATTTGGTGGTCAAAGGTCACTATGGCCTCACAAAACACATTTTTGCATCAACAACTCTTTTGCTAATTATGACAATTTCACACAAATATATACGTGAGCATAAAAAATCGTGTTGGGGTAATTCTAGTTCTGTTGATTAAACAACCAAGACGCTTTTTTTTGTGAGTGAACTTGAACTTTAACAGCTCTTTCCTGTGCATTTATCCTTTACACAGAGCTGAACCAATGTCCGCCCAGCTCCTCCTCTGTTCATAACAGACATGGGAGAAGCACGGACGGATCTTGCAAAAAGAAAGCAAATAAATCTAAAATATTCTTCTGAAGGACTTGGAAAATAGCAGTCAGTGTTTTTGTATCTCATTCATTTGTGGTTCCTTATCCTTTTCTGCATGAGCCCCCCTTTTGTAGATAAAAATACCCCCGCACTCCACTCCACCACATCCATGCATCCACCCACAAACACAACTCTCTGGAATTAATACCGAACTGCAACGTCAATGAGTGACATCTCACTTAAAGAACAAAATAAGGAACAAGTCACTTTTAGAGTTGAAGTGTTAAAAGTGACACTTTAGTGAGTGTGTCGTCTTCTGAATTGTTACTCTCAAACAGCATTCATTGCTTTCAACAGATTTTCTCAAAATTGCCTCTCGCTGCACAAAAATAGCAAGATTACCAACTCCCAGGAAGAAATAAAAGGATGAACACTTTTTCTACAAGAATGAAACTTTTAGCTGGCCCACCACAGATCTAGATGTTATCTGGATTTGTGTCGTGTTTTGGCCCATTTTACGTTGTTTGGCAGGTATTTGCCGTTTTCTTTTCTTTTTTTCTTCAGAGATTTTCATTATACTTATTTTAAAACCTGCTCTCGAAAAATAATTACAAATATACATGTGGAGCAGATGAACTTCTAGTGGTGGTCCCAAAGTTTTCATAGTGGGAAGTAATACAATGATGCACAAGACCTTCAGAGTTTACATCTGCTTGATGAAGAATATGGAGTCTTGGGTTTTAATGTCACAATGCAAACATCATCCAGCTCAATTTACTCTTATCTAAATCGCCATAAAATACAGTGTTAGTTATGATTCATTAATCAATTCATTAATTCATATTATGAACTCTGTTTTTGGGCCCCGAAACTGAATAATCAAACTTTAAAGCTGCATCATTTCGCTTCATGTAGTTTCTGTGGTTTCCAAAGTCACAACAAAAATAGTGCAGCTGTCATCAACTCGGACGGAAGCCGCCAATTGTTGCAAGTTTCCACTATAAATGGTGAGAGCACCTTTAAAAGGTACTTTAGGGGAACTAAAAGGTGTAAACAACCGGATGTGAAGGGTTAAATAAAAGTAAGTGAGTGAGTTTTAACTATATATAAACCTGCTCTCTCTCTCTTTGGGGATCATTTCTTTCCCTTTCTCACTGAGCAGAGCATTACTTAATCCAAACCAATGTAAAAAATGCTCAACATGGGCACAATGAAATAATGATGAAACAGAAACTTTGACAAAAATGAATTAGTACTTCTTGTTTGCTCCGATGGATTATTGAGCTCAGGCAATTTTCAATTTGTGGGAGTTTTTTTTTTTCAAGCTTTGCAAGATTAAAATGACTTTTTCCTGAAGCTAGAAGACATGAATCTTGGTTTCTCCACCTGCACTGACAGAGTACACAGACAACAGCGGGAACAATGTGATTTATGAAAGGGCAACATGGACGACAACGCAGCTTTGTACACGAGTTAGAAATACAGTCATGAACAAAATAACAGGGCGTAAATTAAAAAAAAAAATAAGGTCACAATATGCAGTCTTTCTTACAGGATGAATTATAATCACAAACTGTGATCAAAAATGGTAAAAATAGTAATCTGTTGTCAATCTACGTAGGACTTTTGGCAGGAAAACTGCAGGTGAACAGGGGTCCCTTATGATGGTGAACGTTAAGAACGAGAACTAAATACAAGGAGCAGCGTTTTCTTCAGGTCCTGATGAGACAATAACTTACACAATACGGCAAATCAAGTTAATTGATCGATCTGTTTAAAGGCCTATCAGATGCCAAAGCACTACACAAAGGTTTATAGTAAAATAAACAGGATTTAGCAGATCACCTCACCAGATGATGATGTGTTACGGTTTTGCAAAAGTTGAGCCCAATTTTCTTTTCTGGAAGACTCTGCATTGGCATCCCCCTCGACATCAATGCAGGAGCATCGTTCAAAAAGGAGGGTCCTCCAGGTCCTTCTGCAAGTTGCGGCCCCGTGGCGTAGTGGAGAGCAAGGTAGTTCTCCAATCAGAGGGTTCTGGGTCTACCCGGGGCCTCTTACCAGTTGACGTGTCCTTGGGCAAACACTTAACCCCAGGAGGCTCCTGAAGGCTTGCCATCGGTGTGGACTGGATGAAGGAATGTTAGTTAGAGTCTGATGGTGGCACCTTGCATGGTAGCCTGTCATCAGTGTGTGAATGGGTGAATGATATGTAATCCCCTACATCACTGCAGGAGCATCGCTTTGGAAAAAGACGTCTGCTAAATGACTGTAATGTAAACATCAGCTTTTAGTCACACAAGTTGTTGAGCTTTTGGGCTGTATAACATCGTCAACATAGTTCTGCCTTCACTTCTGACAGACTACAGACTGGCTGCTCGAGGTATCAAGTATCCTTTCTTAATATAGGAGCTACATTTCCCCCCCAAAATCCCCAAAACTGGATCTTGTGGCAAAGAGGATGTTGCTATTTAACATACACAAAATCATCAACATTAAAAATCTCAATTCTCTCAAACCCCTCCAAAAGTTCGTCACCTGTTTCGTGCAATTAAGCAATCCAGCAATCGAGCACATGTGGCTTAATGTAAGTGTGCATGCATGAGATACCATTGTGTACTGTTTGTGTATTGTTTGTGTACTGTGTGTATGTGAGAGAGAGAGAGAGAGAGAGAGAGAGAGAGAGAGACCTGAGTTCCTGAGTTATTTCTGCGTCTATACGAGTGACTGAATCCACCGCGGGTGCATTTGTGTGGTGATTTCTAGGGGCCCTCTCTTTCCTCCCCTTTGACGGTCTAAACTGTTGAAAGCCTTTGTTAAAAAACAAACACCGGCTGCATAATATTTCTGCCTGTTAGTTGAAGGTAAACACACTGTGGGTGTTTTGTATCAGGAACAAATAGCAGATTTCTCTGCTCGGGGCCTTGAAAGCAGCTGGGTGTTCTTTTTTTGTCAGACAGAGAAGCAAACGTTATGTTTTTTTAAGTCTAAGGGAATGGCAAACACCAGCAGTGTCACACTCACTGACTGTTTGTTGCAAATAACTCTTGTTTCCATTAAAAACACTCGGTACTTATGGCCCTCCATCTGTACCAGCGAACCAGGCCATGCAGAGCTCAAGGGATCAGTGTGTGTGAGCAAGTGTGAAAACTGTTGCCTTTTTGTCTCTGGGAGTAAAGAGAACGCCACATTCAGGGACCTTTTTTCCATTAGAGCTTATAGAGCAGGAAAGATGCTGGTTAATGAGCCTGTGGACCGACTCCGACATCCATTCTTTACCCAGGGAGTCCTTTTGTTTTTTTATCAACGCTAACTGTTGAACGCATCTCTTTTTGCAGTGAATCAGAATGATTGAATTTGTGACGCTAAGAAAGTTGGCTTCTTGTTGTCAGGCTGCTCCTGACAAGTAGCAGAAATGATGTTTGAAAAGTCTGAAGAACATTTTTTATGTGTTGCACCAAGTTTCAGTTTCACTCAGTTTTCCACTTGAAATGCAGAATATATGCATTTAGTTTCAGATGTTGCAGCCAGACGTGACTATACATGAGGACACAGGTCTCTTTAAGATACCTCTTGATATTTGCATGAGAAAAATAAACACCTGACATGACTTAACGTTGCAGTCATGAGCAGAAGTTCCTAATCTGAATAACAAATGATCTGCAAAAAATAATATCCATTGTAATTTCATCCACCTTGCACCTGAATAAGAATCAGACTGCTGTTCCATTGGAGCAAACTTTAGACAAACAAAAAAGGTTTCATTGTGTTGTTCAGTGAGTCAGAGAAATATTTGTTTCAGGACGTGGCCTTTGCATTTGAAAAATAAAAACCACTGCTGAAGGCCAAAAACTGAATAATACTCAACCCATTGTTTTGCAAGTTCTGTTATATATTAATATTTGGAATTGATTTTCCTGTTCATCTGTTTCTTTGGTTTGAACTGTTACTCTTGCTTCCAGTAGCACTACTTCTACAGTCTTTAACTATTAATAAGGACTCTATACTAAAATATACATGCAGTAAGGATGACATTAGGGGAGAGGCAGGTGAATCATTTGGGCTTACAATTTGAGATTTTTGCGCGAAAAGTGAATAATTGCATAAACAGTGTACAAATTAAAATAAAATGTGCACACATAAAACATTACTTGCAGGGCAACTGCAGCCACAATAACAAATGAAATGGGGTGTTTTATTCAGAAGAGACATCTGAATATTCATAAAGGTACTCCAGAGCACATCCACTCTCAGCTGATCCTTCATAATAAGGTTTTATATCCCAAACTTTGTTAGCAGAAGGAATAACTCAACCCTGAGTTTCACCTGAAGTAACAGTGAATCCTCAAATCCATCAAAAGAATAACTAAACAGCAGCAGCTATGTTTTATCATAACTATGTTTCTTTTGTCTTTTGTTTTACCCCAATGGTGCTTTTAAACCTACCAATTATTCACACCAGTTCTTGATGAGATTTTGAAACTCAACACAGTTGAGTTTGAAAACAAAAAAAATCAAGGGTGAACTTTGTGTGACATCTTGGATTTGAGGACACTACAGAGTGCAATTACAACATCTAGATTGTACCAATGAGTACTGCATATCTACATCAAAATCAACGTCAGGAAATTTACATGAAGGAATTTATAATATTTAGCAGGCGCAAAACACATGATTTGAAAACACGGGCAGATTTATACAACTAATGAATAAACAAACACAGTTGTATAACAATATTGAACAATAAAATAATGAATGAACAAGGATAAATCTGAAGATATTCTAGTTCCTATTCAATTTCCTTATCAAAAATCCCATAAAATGACTGAATTTGATGATGAATGATGAATTCAACACTGAAATAATCCTTAAAATGTTGTCAATTGTTGTCCAAAAACTATGAAAAGTATTTAAATAAGACATGCTTTTGCACTGGATGACATGTTCCTTCATTACTAGGAACACACAAACACGCACTGTATTTTATTTTGAATCCCACATACAACGTCCTGCTGTCTAAAACACTCTCTAATACACCAAATGAGGATTAATCCACCGCTGAAAATAGTCCCCAATTAATGCACTATTTCCTCCTGTTTGAGTTGCATTTGTTAAAAAACTACAGTGCCCAGCTGTTTCAGGAATTATTGACCTTTAAAAACATTTGTATTTGTGAGATTTAAGTCTTCACTGGAAAGGGCCACAGATGACTAATGCACAGCTTGGCTTAAAACACACACAGAGGAAGAGTGACTTCATTCTCTGCACAGGTAGACATCACTCCTCCAGATCTCCACATGGCAAATAGCTCTTTGATGCTGTATTAATGCTCTGAATATGGCATAGAGCACCTCTAATACCTCAAAGATGTTGATAACATTTATAAACACTCATTCTCACGCAGCATCTGTAAGTCCTAAAACCATCTCGCTTCTTAGATTCCTGTTTCCCTCTTTAAACATCAGAGCGTTAAAATCTGTGAAGCTGTAATCCTCCACCTTTCATCTGTCCCGGTTTTGTTCTGCAGGCTTCCCTCGTTCCTGCTGTGCTGGAGCAGAGGCGCAGCAGCTTGTTTCCGCTGCACGGTGAATCATGAATGCTGACTAAGTCTCCTCTTGTTCCGCGCCGAGAGTGTCAGATAAATGCATGTGCTAAACGCTACTTCAGTGTGATCCTAAGTGGTGTGAAGCAGCCGAAGCGCGCACAGCAGGCGGATAGCAGTATGAATTATCCAAAATAAGTTGTGTGGTTCCATTCTGTTTGTTTGTGGTTATAGCTTTGAACTGTGCCGGGCTCCTACGGGCCCCTTCAGATACCACCAGTAATGTATTGTTTATGGCACGGGGCCTCAGGCAGACAGAATGATGGATTGAGCCGTTCTGTTTTCTTCTCACAATCCGTCTTCAAAGAAACAAATCGATCTGGAACAGAGAAGTACGCGGAATGGGGGGGAAAAAAATCACAAAAATAGACTTTCTTTATAGCTGTGATGTGTTATTTTGTCAAGAGTGGGTTTTTTTTGGGAGTAAAATCAAAGTTTACCCTTCGGAGGCTTACGTGTTTTATGAATTTTAATGTGCGTGAGTCATGTTGGTGTGTATATCATGATCAGTAAGAAGCAGCAGGGAGCTGTTAGCTGAAAGAGCAGTGATGCATTCAGGGTCCTTTTACAAAGCTGAAAATCTATTCATATAAAACCATTCAAATATTTTATTTAAAATACTATAAACAGGCTGGGAGGGCATTTACCATGCTTTTTTCCCCACTTTTTCTTCATTAACATTGATTTACATTTTGTCTTATTGTGCTTTTTCATGCACAAGACAAAATTCCTGTAAAGCAGTCAAAGTTCACCAAGCTTCTGTCAGCACTTTGACGTGCATTCGTTTGAGGCTTTACACACAAAAAAACCCCAAATAGGCTAAAAAGCTGTCAGTCACACAAAGCATTTTCTTGGTTTATTTATGTTTTGCAATGTCTGTGAAATATGAGTCCTGTAGCTGCCAGCACGAGTGACAGCTGACATGAAACAGATGTGAAACCTTTGCGCATTTTCAATTTCACAGTAATTATGCAAACACACCCTCTGCACGTCCCTGTGATGTGTTCTCAAAAACACCATGGCGGCTGCAAAGGTCTCTGTACATCTGTGATCATCTGTGAAACCAGAACTTGTTAACATCTGTGGCTCTGAGCAACTGCATGTTGATTTTACAACGTTTTATTATTTATTTTAATTCTATTTTCTATCGTGAGCGTTTGCCTTTATGTAGATGATGCTCTCTTCTATATCTGTTCAGCCACAGTGGTTATTGCTGCTCAGGATAACAAGAACAACAGTTCTTCTTTTGTTTATTCCCAAATTGCTTGTTAAACACATAATTTACTGTGTGGATAATATATTCTCTAAAACCACAAATGGAAAGGTTTTTACAAAAGGGGTATCATAAATTGTATTGTATTGATATTGGATTTTTATTCAGATTAAAAAGTCTTAAATGACTTCCTCTAGTTAAGGCCCATGACCTTAACATCATGTTTTAATTAATAAATTGGTGATCAAATGTTCAAAAGAATGTAGCTGTAGGATTGATACAAGACAGCTTTATAGAAATGCACTGCTGCACTGAATGGGGTCTATTGTCATGCATGGTTATCAAAAACATCCTTTATATTGTTATACAAACTTTTGATAACAGTGACAGCTGTTTTAGGAGAAAAATACAGTAAAAAAATAAATTCTAGTGGTCTTGAACTGTTTGTTACACTGAGGACTTAGACCAGCAGTAAATTGCAAAAAAAAAGAGATTAAAAATATGTATAATTTCAATATCATGGAAGGTTACGTAGAATTTACGAGTTGAAAAAGTAAGTGTTACTATAAGAGAGGATTTGCTAATGGTGAAAACCAAACAAACAATAATATACATGCAGTGTGTAACTAAAACTTTACAAACCCCAAATATGAACACACACACACACACACACACACACACACACACACACACACACACACACACACACACACACACACACACACACACACACACACACACACACACACACACACACACACATTCAGTGCTGTTACAGGTGTAGCAGAGCTGTTATGACGCTCATCACCTCTTGAGGGCAGAATGACTCTGCAGTAAAATCTCAAAATCAACATTTGGATCTTTACCTCCTTCACTTTCACTCCCTCTGATTTTCACTCCCTATACCTTCGACCTGCATCTTTCCTTCTTTCTTTCTGTTGACCTCTCCATTGCTCTCTCTCTCTGTCTCTGTCTCTCTCTCTGTCTCTGTCTCTCTCTCTCTCTCTCTCTCTCTCTGTGGTACACCAGCTAACAGTGTCACTGGCTTCACTGCTTTACCAATTCCATCAAAAAGCTATTTAACAAACCCACCGTGCATGCAGTGCCTCCACTATACCTTCATTTTTCGATCTCTCTCTTTTCTCTTACTGTCTTTCAGTCCTTCCCTTACCTTTTGCACCACTATGCCTTTCTTTCCCTCTTTCTGTTTTTATGCCCCACCCCATCTCCACCTGTCTCTCTCTCTCTATTGGTCAATTCAGTCAAGTTGAAACAGTTACCTTGAGATGGGTTTTCTAACCATTATTTTACTTAGAACGCTGAGTCATGCTTTATGAACAGCACTACAAGTGTTTCCAAAACTTGCATCTAATATAATCAGATGTAAATCAGATTTTGGCACCGTAGCTCCACGAGGGAATAGTTTCTTGATCCTTGCTTTGAGAATATTTTGAATTTTAAAAAGGCATGTCCTGAAATGATAATGTTTTACAGTATCTCCAGCTGCGATACACAGAGAAACGTGCTGTACAAAGTAGAGACCCACTACTAAACACTTATGTCATAATTCAAGGATAGTTCTCTTGAGATGAACCATCTTGTTATAAATAAACCAGGTTATGAGCCAACTAAATAACTAAAGAAGCTGGTAAGGGAATTGTTTGACATTCTTGGAAATATGCTTATTTTCTTGCTGAGAGTAAGATGAGAAGATCGATACGACTCTCGTCTCCGTATGTTAATAAAGGAGCTGCAGCCAGGAAGGTATTAGCTTAGCTTAGCATAAAGACTGTAAGCAGGTGTATAAACAACTAGTCTGGCTCTCTACAAAGTAAAAAAAAAACACTGAACAATAAACGCTATCGTATTAACTTGGTCATATCCATACAAAACCACAAAAATATAGTGTTTTGAAAGAGCTTTACAAGCTGTAATGCTTATTACAGTCTTTATGCTAAGCTATACTAATCCGCTTCTTACTAGCTACGTACGTAATGCACAGACATGAGAAGTGGCATCTTCTCTTTAGCTCAAGAGTTCAAAGCTTATTTCATATTAAAATAAACTATGTTATTTGGTGGTATTCTGAAATATATTTATATTTATCAGCTCAACAGGTTTATCCTGTAATTTGAAATAAGCGTTAATATGATTATGATGATATGATTTGCAATTTTTTCTACTTTCTACACCAAGTTTCTGTCTCTTTTGCAGTTGACATAAATACAGTTGTACTGCTGAAACATTTTCCATAACTTATGATGAAAAATGTATTTATTTTTATTCAGTTTTCAGATGCAAAGCACCACAAAGTCACAGTTTTTACAGCTTAAAGTAAGGAGGAAGCTTCTTCCCGCCTTTGTCTCCAGTCCTCCTACCTCCATCAACCCGTTGACTTTTTACAATATTTGTTGATGTATTTCTTTGTCGACACAGTAGTTTTTTTGTGAGCTCTGCTTTCCCCCCCTTTCTGCTGGCTGCGAGGTGCCAACATTTCCTCTTGCTTCAGGCTGTGCCCTCGGTTGTTTTCTGATCCATTTTTCTCGCCCACAATTGCCAAAGGTAATGCAGCCAGCTAGAGTCCACCCAGACACTCTGGTTAGCAACACTTCTCTTTCAAGTTACATTTGTGTCTTAATATGAGGCAGACCAACAAAAAAATATGAAGGGATTGAGGTGTTAAGAGCAATCAGTTATTTACATGTACATTTTTAAATCAGTCACATCTTTTTTGAAACTTCTACATTCTTTTTTTGCCTCAGCTCTGCAGCCTTCTTTCACACAAATAGTAAATTCTGTTTTCTGTTTCCAACCGTTTCCCTATTTTCTTATTGCTTTGGGTGCAGTTTATGTCCACATTAATCTTAAGGGGAGTTCAGTGGTGGGTGGTCACTCTCTGGGTAGCAGTAATTACTCAGCGGCACTCTGCGGTGTGAACTATTTCGCCGGATGACGCCACAAACTGCGAGAGCTTTCGGCAGAAGTAGAATCTTAAATCCACAAGATTCACAGTTGATCTTGAAATCAGTCATGAGGTTGAATGTTTAGATGTTTGTTGACAACATAAACCGAATTCCTGAAAACATTTACAGCGTATTTTAAATACCTATTAAAAGTTATAATTTCCAATATTTTTTTTTAGTTTATTCTAGTTTATTGTTTATTCATGACTTTAGATTCACCCTGATCTCACGGGAGGGTGTGTAAATGGCACAAAAATTTCAGAAAATTCCATGTGTCACTATACCGCATTTTCTTGCATCATTTTACGCCACTCTGTTACGTTGAAACGTCCAGGTTTAAGCAACAAAACCACTAAGTTAGGTTTAGGAATAACATCATGGTTGGACTTAAAATAAGTACGTAAACATAGTAAAAGGTACAAAAAGTTATATATAGGAAAGGACGACACAACCATCCCTCACGTAACTTCTAAGTTACTCAACAACACTTTGGGACACGAACAAAAGTCTCCTGGGTGAAAGTGTTTGTTTGACCCATCCACCTTATCTCCCTCCTGCTCTGTGTCTAATATCTCGCTTTCGGGTGAGTTTGCATTTGAGCGAGTCAAAAACCTGGTGAATCGTATCAGACGGCAAATGGGAACTGACCAAATGCTGGTTTTTGACTAGTTGGGAATGAAAACAGGTTGGCTGTTTGTGTCACGTGTGGAACCATAACTCAACAATGACTTTTTTTTCCTGTGACTTCCATATTTATATTAACCCATATAAACCATAATCTATTCACAAACATAAACAAGTAGTTTTGTTGCCTGAACAGGTTCTTCACTGCTTACTTGTGTTGATGGACATTTGTGGGGAAAAAACATACAAAATAACAATAACTTTTTGTGTCCTTATTCAAAGACCTTTAAGGACCTTTATTCTACATGAAGTGTGACAGTCCATTTCATCTACTCGTGAAGACTGTAAGTTACGCTCCAAAGCAATGGACCAGGCAACTAAGTGAACATTGATTGGTTTTTGATTGCCGCATTTGGCATTATAATAATAATAATAAAATCACTGCTTATCCATCCATCTATCTACACACAACAAACACTTCAGATAGTTAAAGCAGATGATGCTTGACTCGACGTCTTGGATGATTCGTCCTTGGTGTGTAACTCTCCTCATGCCGTTGTGGGAATGTGTTTATTTGTGTGTGAGGAGGACGGGGTGTTGTTCAGCAGGAGGCCTGAGATTGTGCTGAGACAATCATCTGTACCTCTACCTCCCTCCCTCCCTCCCTTTCTCTCTCCCCTCCCTCCCTCCATCTTTTTGTTCCCCTCCCTCTATCTCTCATCTCCTCACCTACAGCGCTGGCTTGAACTAAGCAGCACTGGCAGTAATAGACATTGAATTACAATTAATCCTGCCTCACTCGATTTGCCAATAGTCATCCTGCCGCGAGCAGAGGAGCAAGTAAAGGAGGCAAAGGAGGAGGAGGAGGAGGAAGGAAGGGAGGTGGAATAGAGACGAGGGAAGGCAGGGAGGGGTGAGGGAAAGAGATTAGGGTGAGAGGAGAATAAAGATGCTGCAGTAACTTCTGTGATGGTGTTTTCATTCAATATTTCAATATGCTGTATTGGTGTTTGTTTATTTGTTGCAGACATACCGCAATAATGCTTATTTGAATTTGACGCAGAGGGGAGGAAAAAAGAGAGAGAGAGGGGAAGGTGAGGAGAGCAGGGGAGGAGAAACTACTACAACAGTTGGATTGTTTTATTCTCATTGTGTGTGTGTGTGTGTGTGTGTGTGTGTGTGTGTGTGTGTGTGTGTGTGTGTGTGTGTGTGTGTGTGTGTGTGTGTGTGTGTGTGAAGGTGCAAAACACAAAAACAGGGAGTTATTTGCTGAGATAATAGAGACAGAGGACATAAATTAAAATGACTAAGAGATTTAGAAAGAAAAAAGAAAGAAGGAGATAAAGATGTAACAGCTCGCCCTTCTGCAAGCCGGACTCCACCTGGCAAGGTGACGTGGGTTATTCCTTAAACCCCAACCAACCTGCTGTGCACAACCCCGTGCACGGATCTAAATAAAAAAAAATGCACTGACAGTGAGGAGACACAAAAGAAGGACAGGAGGAGCGTGATCTGTCTGCAGAGTGTGAGGCCTGAGAGCTCGTCCTTGGCGCTCTAGCTTGTTTTCCACTAAGCTAGAGGTTTCCCGTGGAGAAAGGCTTTGGATGGAGCGGCAGCAGCAGAGCGCTCCGGTCGCGGATGTTGAATTTGCGGCGTTAAACAGGTGGCACATTACTAACTGGCATTTGGAGAGCAGCGCTGCAGGGCGAGTTTTTCGCAGGCCTCTGCACTTCCGCACTCCAGGCGTAGTTTCCCCGGGACGGCGATGGACTCTTTTCTTGGAAACACATTTCTTTTCCGCCTTTCTCTGACATTCTCTTCTGTTTTGTTCCAGGAAGAGATCAAGCGCAGCTCTGTCCTCACTTTTATTACCACCAGAGTCTAAAATCATGGGGTGTTTTCCAAACGCTGCAGACAAGAGAAGTGTTTCTCCCTGACTGTTCTTGACAAAAATGAGGTTTTGGCTTTTCTGCTGTTATGTTCTTCTCGAAGCAGTTCTGTCGTCTATGTGACTATAATAATAACAACTGAATAACTGCAGCGGAATATTTCTCTGATAAGAAACCTTCAACCAGAGAAGGGAGCAAAGCTTGAAATCAATGGTTCTAGTACGTCATTTATTCTTGAGGTTCGACAGGTTAAAAACCCAACAAGACACATGTCCATGTTCTCAGACATTACACTTTTTATTTTATTGCAAATCACATTGGTTCCTATCGTTTTGTAAAATGGTTTGGACAAGCAGGTAACCCATAGAAAATATCTGTCTGACCGGCTATTCTCTTTTTATTTTATTCTTGAGTGATTTCTTTGGCCTTTATAAGCAGCAGAGGGACTCCAACCTGACAAACAAACAGTCTGTAAAGACATATTTTGGCCCTATAAAGTTGATCTGGTTAACATTAACAACAGTGCCGGGAGTCACAGCGGGTTGTGGTCGATGTTAAGCTGGATCTAACCTGTGTAACCGCAGCAACAGAGCGTTTTTGTTCATCTGTCAGGGTTGGGGCGGATCCCCCGAGATCAGACCCCCTGAACTGGTGTTGTTAAAGCTCCGCTATCTGAAGGTCTGCCTCTCGGAGCTGCTACCTCCCTCTTCCTAGTGAAGTATTCTCCTGGCGGCGGTTGGACGAAAGAAAATACGAGTCATTTTCTTTCACTTTGGATTTAATCCAATAAAACAAACGATCAAAACGTTCAGGGATCGTACAGTATCGTTTAGTGGCACAGCAGACACAATAAACGCCAATGCAACACCCGAAGATTATGAGAAATGATGGGTACTCTTTGCCCTGCTTTTCTTCAGTTTCATAACTAATGATTCAGATTCTTTATACCCAGTATAGCAGTGACATGCATGTACATGTTGCCAGATGTTACACAATGCATCTTTAAATATTATGTTTATAAAGAAATAAGATGCAATGTTTAGTTATATCAGTTTGTAAGATTATATCAAAGTGTTAACGGTCTCTCTTCATGACAGAAACTCACTTTTGCTCCTTTTATAGACGAAGCAGTCAAATGCAGAAGTTGGAGCCTATGCATTAAGAAGATCAGCAAAGTGTTTACGTTCCTTCCTCTGCAAGGCCACACAAGATTTATACCTCTGCAGGTTCACACTTTTATTTTTAAATCTGTTTACACATTCAACAAAGTTAAAGTTAAACTGATGGAGGAACAAAAGCACACACTGTGCAAGCGAGGTCAGACGATGCGTGTTATTATACAGAAATAAAACAACAGGCAGCAGAAATTGGAATAAACTTTAGTTCAGATTGGTGATTTCTTGCTCTCAAAGCTCAACCTGCTGCTTCCTTTTCTATTTTATCCTGTTCAATTATATTTAATTTGCTGTCTACCGACATGTTAATCATTTCCCCTCCACTGAATAAAAATAAAAATGGAAATCTGTTTACAGGAAGCCTTCAGAAGTAATTAATATGAATGCAGTCACACCACATATCATGACAAAAATATCTGCACAAGAGCCGGCTACGTCAACGTCATGCAGGTTTTTACATCAGATAATTAATGAGGGTTCCGGGACAGAGGATGTGTACAGAGTGTGAAGCCCTCTGAGGCAAATTTGTAATTTGTGATTTTGGGCTAAACAAAATAAACTGAATTGAGTTTAATTAATCCTCCACTTAACCTGGGCAATATGCATATAATCACCAAACACATATTCAAATAGCAACAAAGACAGTCTGCTTGAACTAGAATGGCTTTTTTTTCCCTTAGATACAAAGAAATAACGAGATACTTTCATCATTTTTCAAAGTTTTTGATCAATTACAAACATCTTTCCTGTATCACATTCCTCAAACCAATTTTATCTCAAAGAATGCAGTGGGTGCAGAGAATTTCAAGGTAAACCTCTCTGAATCACAGGCTTACACGCAGCCAAACAATGAGCGCTGGTTCACCTGATAATATCTGACTTATGTGTGACAGCAGATAGATAACAGCACACCTGGATCCTCTGTCAGACAAAGTAGACCAGGTGGTGGTGGATGTTGAACATCTACAGAAGCTCATTTATGAACCAAGCTGTTATCAAGACACTACGAGGAATTTTTATTTTGTGTTGATTTTGGCGGTCCCTTTTGGGGTTTCTGTGCACCAGAGTCCCTTAAGAAAACTCCTGATTGTACTGCAGCAGGATCTTCTAGCTGATGATCTCGTTTACTTATGTAGGTCATAGCCATCAGTATTACATCGAGACGGCTTCATAACTAATCAAAGGTTTGTTGTAGTAACTTTAGACTGTTAGCACATTTCTCTCCCCTCATATGTGTCCCAGATACAACCACACATACAAAAGAGACAACATGTTGTGATGCTGAGAAGTGTATTTGCAGTTGTTAATTTATGTTAATATATTTGCCTTAATGCAGCAGCACAACTCATTACACCACTTATTATATTGATTAAAATGTGTGACTTGATTTTGACTTAATAATAATATTTGTCTTCGAGCAACTATACCCTTAAAAAAAATCACATTACACTACGGATGTTAAGTCAGTTATTAATAAGCAGACAGATAAACTGTTCTGGATAAAGCAACTGTTAAAGGGTGATATAATTAGTAAAAAAAAAAGGTTAAAACAAAGAAGAGCACTAAATCGAACCAGGAAATGTTTGACATTTTTACCCGTAATCATGTGACTCTGAGCCAAAATATGAATTGATGATCAATATTGTTGGCTATTATTTGGTTTCTTACTGATTAATTAGTCTGCAACAAAGTGAGTCACCACATTGACTGGTCATTTATCAAGGTGGCTGTTTACATCCAACAGAGACCTTACTCTAACCAAGCCAGTAATCACAATCACAAAACCTGTGATCATGTGACTCTGAGCCACTTCCATTTGTTGAAAAAGACAGTGACATTTGGTTAAAGCTCCAAAAACAAATTAGTGTTACCAACATTAATCTTGTTTTATTCATTTTTTTGCATTCTTGATTTATTTTCAGCTTAAGGCTTCATTACTCTTCATCAGTTTAAAAATACAATTGTTGTGCAAGACTCTGAAATGTAGATTGCATATCGAACAAATGATGAATGTTAATATTATCATTCAATAATGAAAGGAAAAAATGAAGGAGGTAAGCAAAAAAGTCCTTCCTAATGAATTACTCACAAAAGACCAAACGTGTCCCCAAGTCTTTGTTTACTCTGAATAATGAAATGTCAGCATTCAGAGGAAATCATTATGGGTTCTTTAATGCACTTACATCTTGAAGACAGTTTTCTGTCTTTGTCTGCGTCCTCCCAGCAAGGCCACTTGAGTTTCATTCCCCTCCTCACCGGTGGATTTATACTTGCAGATGCTATCTGTTGGCACTTAAATTAAAGTCAAATGGATAAAGTTTGTGCAGGCCTGGTCGAAAGCCGAAAGACTTTGAAGAGCTGGCTCCTCTGATGAACAAAGCAGACGGAGTAAGGAATATAAAGTGTAGATTAAAGTGACATCAGGTGAAGCCTTCACTCCTGGTTTGCAGCCAACGTTGTGCTCCAACAGCCCAAGGTCCTGTGAGTTTTCTATTCTCTACTAAAAGGGTTCTTATTCTATGGGCCAGTAAACAAAATGGGCTGCGGTCCGATAAATGGTCCCTACATGGCAGGAGTGGAACTATTTTTTCCTTAAATTGCTTTGGGTGTCGGGAGACAAAAAGGTTACATTTCTCATTTAGTTGCTAAGTTTTAAAACTGCTGATGCTAAACTGAAATGGTTTGGAAACCTTATAACTTTTTATCTTTCACTCAATACAATAAAGAAACACGCTGCACAGGTTTTAGACTAAATAAAATGTTTAAATTGAACGTGTGGCCAATTTGATTACATCAAGTTAGGATTGAGGAAGATCTGCTGAGGAAGATTATGATCAAAAGCTCAAGAACAGCTTCTGAATAGACTTTGTGGGGAGACGTTTTGTTTAAGATGAAACAGAACTAAGCAATACTGAAGTTACAAATACTTTCTATTTCCCACTTATACTAGGATAAACACTTGGAAATACGACGAGTTCAGGATCCAAAAATTAGAGAGTTTTGCCACAATCTGGACACTGAGGGTCGTATAAATGATAGTAGAAATAATTACAATAAAATTAATTTAAATTAAGAAATGAACACCTCTTTTGAAATATCCCTTTTAAAGTTACTACAAGGAATTTAACTGGTTATGAAAGTAACACCTCTGTATGACCTACATAAGGAAACAAGACCATCAAAAAAGAATATTGTCTATTTCTTTAGTTCTTCATCATGCCTGACATCGGATCCAATTCCCTCCAAAACTAGATGAAACAATTTACGGGACGCAGGTTCAACATAATCTCCTTCAGCTCAGACTCAGAATCTAGACTGAGCAGGGCAGTCTGTCAGGCCATGCTGCAGTAAAATGAGAAGTTTTCTAAGGGGATTCTGGTGCTCGGAAACAGTACTGCTTTTGTCCACAGAGGACGCCAAAATCAACACAAAATACAAGTTCCTTCAAGTTACTTTAAAAAGAGAGCTCTTCAAAATAGAGTTTGAAGTTTAAAGCCTGGCTTACTTTCTTACATGTGTGTGTTGTAGAAGTTGTAGGAAGCAGCACCCGAATTTTCATGTTGGGCATGCTGAATGAGATGCTTTTGGGTGATCCGACATGCACTTGATTTGAATAGTAACGCTTTGGTTAGGGCGGTTTTCCAGAGTAAAAAGTGCGATGTCCTCTTCAGGGAGAAAAAAACAAGTTGTGTGAATCAAAGTCTATTTCTGGGGAACAGCAGGGAAAGAAAGTGACTTTGAAACAAACCGGCCTTCAGTCTGGACTCTAGTATCGGCATAAATCTGGTTCAGGATGGAAGAGGGGGCGCTGCAGGAGGCCGGCTCTGCCACCTGCTGTTTCTCCTGACGTGTGGCGAATGAAAAGTAGTCCCACAACCAGTAAGTTCAAGCTTGAGCAGATTTATGTTGGTTAAGTCAAACGGTGATATATTGTTGAGCATTAAATGCCTTGTTGTAATCAATGCAAGAAGCCCCCGAGGGAGGACGAATATGGGATGATGTTTTCTGGCTGCCTGACGGAGAAGTAGAAGAAACACTCAAACCTGGATGAATTCTAGGGTGAATAAAGGCTGTTGGGATTTTCAGTGTGATTGTAAAATAAGTAGTTGGCAGTTTTCAAAAAGAATACTTTCTCCCATCAAACTTGGTCTTGGTCGTATGATTTATCATCACATATATTTGTATGAGCTTGAGACAAATGGTCTTAGGTATGATTTCTTTTTTAATTCTGGATAAAAATACGCGTAATAACACACATTCATAAGTACAGACATGTACGCCATAATCTCCATTAGGGAACTGCCTGATTTAATGAGAAAATAGCAAAGAATCTTCCTCTCTGGGTGTTAAGAAATCCTGGATCCACACCAAAAGCTGATCTTTTATTCCTTGGAAAGCGGCCCAAGTTTCCACCAGACTTAATTGAAATCTGTTAACAAGTTGTTTTTTTTTAAACTATCCTGCAAAACAACAAACAAACAAATTGGACCAAACATAACCTCGTCGGTGGGTGTAACATCTGTGAGCAGAGGAGGTGCCGACACACATAAGGGAGTCCGGGGAAACAAACTGTAAAACCAATATTTTGTAGTGTTGCTTAAATTGATGTCAGATGAACAATGGTTTCTGGTTTCGTTTCAAAATACTGCTCCTGAAACACGATTTAATGATTTGTTGTTTTAGCTCAGTAGTTTTTTGGCCCTTTACCCATTCCAATGTAGCAGGCTGTGTATCTATCGTATGCAATCCAGTGAAATGCGATGCAAAACACAAAGAATTTGCATCAAAGGTCAGATCTTGGCTTACCTTGGAAGAGATTTGGTTGGCAGACAAACAGTAAATGGATTCCAACATTCAGCTTCCCAAACTAAGGTTCTGCCAGCTCTTTGTTCTACCTTATCGAATCTTTAACTTTAGAACTATGTAGCACTGATCGGTTTTAATTGTATTCATTCAGCATCATTGGGAGACCAAAGCAAGTAAGCTGCAGCCTCTGCAGAAACCAAGTGAAGATGTATACAATGCAAAACAAGAATGAGTCAAAGTCAAATGGTCAGATGAAGTTACTGGTGCATTGCAGTCACACTGGGACCAACACAGACGGAGATGTGGACTCTAAACCAAAACTACCATCCCGCAGTAGAAGGGGTTCCAGGATCCTGCAGTGAGAAGTGGAATTGGCATCCAGTGTTGAAGCAGAGGTTCATGTTGGGCAGCCAGCTCTCTACTTACACTGTTTTCAACAAATATCTCCACTGCAGTTAGAAAAAGATAGAAATATTGTGGATTTTAACCCCAACTACTTGTTGTAAGATGCTGAATTTCTGAACATTGTGACGTTCCTTCAGGACTGTCGAGTTAAGCAGCTCTGATGTCACGTTTTATTTGAAAGTTGAACTGACATTTAGACCAGAAATGTCTGTGCATTTCATGGCAATTCATGTAATAGCTGTCAAGACATTACACCGAAAGCTGGAAAATGTCAACGTGCTTGGGGAGCTAGAGGGAAAAGTCAGAAGTCATTAGGAATCTTCCTCAGGTGATCATGAAAGTCTCTCTACTGGCCAGCTGACAGGTGGTGACTCCTCTGGTTGTATAGAAGTCTATGAGAAAATGACTCTACTTCTCTCTTGATTTATTCCCTCAGTAAACATTGTAAACATGAGTTTATGGTCTCAATCTCTAGTTTCAAGTCTTCTTCAATACATCATGATGTTTATATAGTAAATTATAGTCTTATTTAGGATCAAATAGACCAAAATGCGAAGTATGCTTTAGGGTGGGGCTACCTTTTGATTGACAGGTTGCTACCCTACCTGAGCTGTATATATGGCGTCTCTACGTCACTCCTCCAGTGTCCAAATATGGTCACTACCACTCTTTAGTTGCAAAAATCTAAGATGGCGACGTCTATATCGTTGAACTTTGGGCATTAAAACGGCCGTCCACAAACCAATGGGTGACGCCACTATTACTACGTCCACTTCTTATATACAGTCAATGGATCTGGACCTAATTTGACCAGCATTGCCATCCCTAGTCATGCTGATAGAAAGGCTAAAAATGTACTTCATAAATCCCCCAAAACAATGCAAACAGCCATACCGAGCATTTGATCTGGAAACATATCCCCAAATATTCAAGTATCACTTCTTTCTCTCACCTCTACAGTATTATCTCATTCCCGTGCTTTAGGATTCTATGTGGGATAACTGAAACTCAAACACTCCCAATAAATATCGACTCGCCTGGAAAATAAGACCGCGGAGCCCCAGTAATGATGGATATGAAGTGACATTTCCATTTTCAGGCCTGCTTATTAGTGAGGGAACACATAGTGGAAGCTGCGGCGGTACTGTGGCTCGAGTCGTATAGTCACAACATTAAGTTGAAGAAAAAAATATATATTTCACCTTCGATTCATAACAGCGGTCGAGACGCCTGCTGCTTCCCCCATGAGCCGGGTCTGCTAATGCAGTGATTTATGGCACTTGAGATGTTTAAGGTATGCAATATAAAGTAACTGTTCTATGGTGCCCTACAATACCCTGCAATATCATACAACACACACACACATTCAGTCTCTCAACCATATCTTTCAATTACTCTAATTCTCCCCCTCCCCCCTCCATCAGTCTCCCGCCTCCACTCCTCTTCTCCTTCTCATTCCACATCCCTCCCTCCTGCTCTCGCTGGCTCTTGGCCGTCCGTCTGCCTCTGTGCCGGAGGTGCCGGTTTCTATTTGGATGATTTAGTCCGAGAGGGAGAGAGGGATTTCATTAGCTGTTTACCTGAGGGCCTCTGCTACCTGTGGTGCTATAAGGCTGCTTTATTAGAAGAGAGAGAAAAAAATAAAAAAAAAGCTCCACATTCAGCTGTGGAGTGCAGCGACTCGGCGGGTGTACGGTTCGCCCTGTGCATTTGGCCACGGGTTCGAGTCCTCGGAGCGTGTGCGCACTTTTGAGTTTGTGATACCTGCAGAGCTACTCCGATGCTTTACCTATAATCCAAGACTCGGCGCCGACGAACACAGGGCCTCAGCGGGTTGGGTTGCACTCTGTGCTGTGGGTTCGAGTCCTCTGTGTGGGTGTAAGCCCATGGGCTTCTGATATCTATGGTGCTATAACAGCGGTTTATTAAAAAAGCCACACCACGCTGGGAGGGAGCTCACTGCAGGTTAACTGTTTACCTGAGGGCCTCTGCTGCCTGTGGCACTTCAAGCCTTTTTTATGAGTTCTGTTCCAGGTTATTAAAGGAAAAGTCTGGTTTATTAGGTTGTAACTTGAGTCTGATTGTCAGTAATTTCAAAAACTATTTCAGTTGTCTTCTCTACAATATAATTTTTAATGCCCAATGTCTCTGCAATTGGTCATGGAAGGATTACTGAATGGGCTGACCGGGCACAGGCCCAGGAGTCCAAATTGTCAGGATGATACTTACCATCCAGCAAGGGACTCAAAAAGACTACAAAGAGACACAATAGGACTACAAAGAGACACAATAGGACTACAAAGAGACACAATAGGACTACAAAGAGACACAATAGGACCACAAAGAGACACAAAACCCCAGAGAGATGCGCAACGACAACAACGAGACACAAACCAGCTTGGTAGTGGGGCCTATTGCATGTCTGTTCCCAGCAGAAATTAAGTTTATAATAACTGACTCAGCGTGTCATGCTTTTACGTTGTGATGACCCCTCATGTGTCCTCTTGAGTTTGCTGTGTGATTCACCTGCCTGTGCTCTCTCTGCAGGTTGAGCGAAGTTGCTTTAGTTCTTGGCTTTGCTCTTATGCACGTTTTCCACAAACGTACCAACATCTTCCATTCATGCATATCACACACTACTGACTTTGCTGATATCCACAACCCATACTTTAATTACTTGACCCTTTAATTATTATTTTAATGAAATTAATATTCATTTTTCAACCACTTTTTTAGGAGGTAAAACCGAATGAGTGTAACTGAATTGACCGGGAGCTCAGCCTATAGAAAGGATGTTAACATCTGACATGTTTGAGTTATAATAGACTGTATTTTCATTTTCTTTAACCCTGAGGTTTGTTGAATCTTGTATGTTTTGGCTTTAGCTAATAAAGGTACAACATAGCGAAATATTTCTCACTCGCTGGTCAATTCCAAAGTCTAAGTTGCTATGATGAATGTGATGCTTTATCAGGATGTTTTATCAGGAATCTACAACAGCAAAGAAAACACGGTGCAACATCAGGAATGTGTTTTTCTGAAAAAAATTCTAAACAGTAAAACCAGCAGTATTTGTTCGGCTGTCAACATGTAGTTAGTGGCAGAATTCATCAAGCTTCTCTGTGTACCGTCAGCTTTAATCAACACTGCTCGGCATGTTGTGTGACCTTTGACATCGTTTGTATGCAGCAGCCAGCTCTCTGCTCGCAGAGACAGCTGTGGATATAACAGGTCACGCACTAAACCCAACCTAAAGACCTCTTACACACACACACACACACACACACACACACACACACACACACACACACACACACACACACACACACACACACACACACACACACACACAAACACACAAACACACACACGTTTGCACCTGCAGCACATATACAAATGCACGAATCACAAACAGGTATGATGCACATATTTCATACACCTGTGCACGCCCACAGGCTCTCACAAGTGAATAGAATTACACGCATCGAGGATGTAAATACATAAATCCTCATCTAAACATTCACACACCCACACGCTTCAAACTAAACAGACCAGGTGGAAAACAGAAACAGAAAGCAGGTGGGAGGAGTAAAGGTGAGGAGCAGCGAGGTCACCGGGGAAGAACGAGGAGAAATAAGGAGATGGAGATATAAAGAGACTCAAGCAGAGTGTTATTGAGACTGTGGTGCCCCCTCTTTTTTTTTTTTTATCAGATCAGTGTTTACATGCTTATAGTAGTTAAATAGCAAAAACACTGCAAACTAGCTGAATTTATGTGTATGTTTAGCCATTAATGTCTTCCCTGGCAGTGGTATTATACATGCACAGCTAACATTTATCAGCAGATAACATTTAAATCTCACAAAAAAGTCTCAAAAGGAAAAGCTGAACTCCTTCCTGCACACAAAAGGTTACTTGATAAGCACCAATAGTTACTAATGTACATCAGATTCCTCAAATATAAATATTCATTGTGTAAAATAAGAACTCAGTCTCTTTAAAATTATATTTCGCAGTATAACACCCATGATTAATAGAAAAAAAATCATCAGACAATAATTGAAGTAGATAGGTAGTTTTGAAATTTACAGTACCAGTCAAAAGTTTGGACACACCTTCTCATTCAATGGTTTTTCCTTATTTTTATTTTTATACATTGTAGATTAATATTGAAGACATCCAAACTATGAAGGAACACATATGGAATTATGTGGTAAACAAACAAATGCTCAACAAACCAGAATATGTTTTATATTTTAGATTCTTCAAAGTAGTTGAATGAGAAGGTGTGTCAAACTTTTGACTGGTACTGTAAATGGGGACAATGAAAAAGGACTTTATATTTCCTTAAATTTAAAATAAGAAGGTGAAAAAGAAATATATATTTCCCATGATTTATATAGGGTAATTCTCATATAAAGCACATCCTCAGAGAAACTGTAAGAAAGCAGAACATGAAGATGAGTACATGAGGTCTGTTGTTTGGTTCAAGCGCCAATTTTTGTCCAGACTGAGATATCTCAAATATCTGTTATGATCTGAGACTGATGGGGCTCCATAAATAAGAAAAACAAATACTTTTTTTAAAGGCCTCCTGTTTGCACCACACCAGGAGCTCACCATATCTGCGAGTCTTCCTCTTGGCGTCGGGTGGAGGAGATAACGCTGACTGACAGGCGGACGGGTGGAAAGGTTGCTTTGGAGGCCCATCACTCTGGGAGAGGCCTTCCAGCTCTGCACCGCCTGAAAACCACCGGCGCTACAGTAGGGCGAGCGTCCTGGGAGGCCTTCCTTTCCTCTCTGATGCCCCCCCCCCACACACACACACACACACACACACACACACACACACACACACACACACACACACACACACACACACACACACACACACACACACACACACACACACACACACACACACATACCTGGTAGCTGAGGGAGAAACAGAGATCACAGGAGGTGAGTGGAGTCCCAGCTGGAGCTGAAAACATCTTTCTTGTTTCCTCCATCCCTGGTGGTGGTGTCATTGCTTACAGTCTCCCCCCTCTCCCTCCTTTCTCCCCCACTCCTGACCTTTTTTTCTGTGACCTTCTCATCTGACCTCCTGTAATCCTCCCACCTGCCACTCTTTCTCCCCCTCTGTCTCCTTCCCTTATATTCTCTTCCTATGTCGCCACCCCCTGTAGCCCCTTTCTGCCATTTCCTCCCTCCTTCACCCTCAATCCACTCCCGTCACCCCCAAGCTTTCCTGTCACCTTTGCATCTCCTCTCTCCACCCTTGCTGCTTTCACCCCCTCAAGTCTTCCTCCATCAGCCTCTCCCCCCTCCTTCATACAACCCCTCTCTTATGAAAGCCCTGTCTGTCACTTCACCTCTCCTCCCGTCTTTCATTTTAGTTACATGACCCCGTTACAGTAAATCCTGCAAACCTTCCTCCTCTTTCCACTCCCTTTTTTTTTTTTTGTCAGGTGGTCAGCCAGCATGACCTGTCATCCCTGACCTACACACATAAAACACACACACACACACACACACACACACACACACACACACACACACACACACACACACACACACACACACACACACACACACACACACACATAAGACTCCCCGTCTGCCTGACCTACATCCACCATTATGCCTTAACCTTTTCACATTAAAAGCCACTGGTTACGTTGACTCAACCAGTTTGTCAGTTTAGTTACTTCTTGGTTCACTTTGTGGGGCTAGTTGGCGGTTTAATTATTTATTTGGGGGTCTATGGATTATGTAGTGAAGACAGGAATATCAAAAGCTTGGAGCCGACTTACCAACAATCGTAGGATATACTTACAAAATGTGCATCTTTGGTGACAGAATAGTCCAGCCAGGAGTCCTCATATCAGCAATATATGCAGCTTCTTTACTGGTTGTGATTTTTTTCACAGGGCAACGTAACTCTAATGTTAATCAACTATAACTGCCCACACGATCAAATGTTACTCTGTGACTACAAAAAGGTTATTTTCGTTTTTTCATTAAAGGAGAACAAGAACAACTTTGGGAACACCACAGTTGTATTGTTCATTTTATGTCCTGTTATGCTCCTCATGTCAGTAGGAGGTAGTGTTTATTCCTGTTTCCTCCGGGGACCTGGAGTGTAAAGGTAAAGGTGTCTTTCTTTCTCTTCAACAGCATACCGTGTAAATTCACGTGCCGCCTCCACGGAAACAATTTAACATTTAGCTTTTGAAAGCAACTGAGCCACTAAGTTGGGTTTAGAAAATACATCATTGTTTGGATAGGATAAGTACATAAACTAAGAAAACACATCACGAACGTCACTTCTAATGAAACTAACATAACTTAACATAATTCAACATCACTTAAGGACACCAACATCGGTCTCAAACGCTGGTCTCCGGGTTAAAATTCCTTCTTGCTTGTTACTCAATGCGATGACGTCATGAATCATATACCTTTATTGTAAATATGTCAACTTTGACTGTGGTTTAGTAGCTATATAATACCAATTTATGCAATTATTCCAAATCATTAATAAACCCCTCCTGATTTATTCAGGTAGTTATATACGAAATATAACTTTTTGTTGAAATCGAATATCTTGGAAACTTTGTATGTTCCTCATCACGTCAAACTTAAAACAAAACAAAGAAAAAAACACCTTCATTTCAGCAGAGTGAGATTTTAAACCTTCCTTAAGAAAAAGCCATAACTGACATGAAAATATTGCCTCGTCATGAAATCAAGAAGATAACATTATTTGAAAAACATTTAAACAAACGACCAAAGCTATCATTCTTCTAGTGATGGACCATCGCAGAGACACAAAGCATCTCACATAGCTCACGTGCATGTTGCTGTGCACATATTGCAGCTTTTTCATGTATAAAAAAAAAAAAGCTTTAAAAAAAGACCTGGCAAACTCAGCGAGCCATCTGCTGAGAGCCAGCGCTGTCTTTTTCCCTGCTGAAATTCTCCATTTCAACCTTTCCACTCAATTCAGGCCTTCATTCATCCCATGCAGCCGCATTGTGCCGATGTGGGGAGCGGAGAAAAGGAGCGTATTTGAGTAGTGATTCTCTTCTCTCGTCTGGCCTTTTGTGCAACCGCGACGGCAGAGTAAAGGAAGCGATGGAGAGGAGCTGGAGAGGTCATTAACGGCTTTCTTTCACTCGAGAGGAATGAAAAGGAGGGATGATTATGAGGGCTGGTGAATCTTTTACTTCATTCATTTAGGGGAACTGACACCATTACAGAAAGCTGCAAAAACTCCCTGTTCCATTTATAATATCAGGAGATGTCCTAAAAGTACACAAACACAAATATTTTCTTTGGACTAGTAACAGCAGCCTTTTTGCTCGTGCTCACCATCGGTGCTCCCTGTGTGGTCATTTAGAAACAGAGGTCTTTATTCAATGAACAATGGTGAATAATTAGGTAATTTGCAGACATAGTCCGTTCTCCACACTCTGTGTTATACATCATTTATGTATTTCATGACATATATTCACTTTTGTGCCATTATTAAGGAGTTTCTGAGAAATCCAACGGACCCTACGCTAAGCTGCTCCCCGCCTGGTTACTGTTGCTAGGCCTGTCGAGATTCAGCACTGGTCTGTCGTCATGTCGTTTTTAAGATTTATTATTCCAGAGGAGTTAGTGGCAGATTTCTGTAAAAATTGTTCCAGAAACGTCTTCTCGTGAAGGACAAACATGTACAGGAACCACAGTGTTCCTGCACATCAGCGTAAGTCAATGTATTGTGTTTTTTAAAGTTAACGTTTAGTTATGATTCTGTGTAACTTTGATTATAAAAGATAAACCTACATTTTCCCATCTTCCATTTGTTTCAACAATCCAGGATATTGTTCGTACATTGTGGGCTTGATACACACAACTGGATATCATAAATTAACCATAATTAATATTCAACCTGCTGTTGGACTGTCTGGTTCCATACACACCACTGAAAGCTTGACAGGCCTCCTGGGCCTAGTAACAGTTGCTTACGAAGGACTGGACATTGATGGTTCTAAGGAGGGGCTTAGCGAAGAAAGTAAAATGCTTTTCAAAGTCATTTTGAAAGATAACATTACAGACAGAAACACATTTTTGTTGTGATCGACAACTCACGTGTGTGTTGAATCAGTATCAGGTGTTATTTTGTACAAATGAGGAACAACTTCATTATCATTTGATATTGACCGACTTTTGACCCGTCAGGCGGGTGGGAAGTAACACATAAGTGGGTAAAAAATAACACACTGGTATAAACTTGAAGTAATACTGTTGTTGTTAATTAATTAAGTTGTTAATATGTAATTGCAAACATTTTACATTTTCGATTTCAGTTTTATCAAACATTTTACGACAACAGTATTAACAGTATTGCAGTGATTTATAATCTAATTGATACAACTTTAAGACAGCTGATAACTAGTGATAATGATATATTCCATTTTCTCTGTTACTGATATTATATTGTTACTGTAGAGGGATGAAGGAAATATATTACTTTGTCCTGACAATGAATTCTGACCTGCTGAAATACTGAAAAACTCTCACATGGCAAACTTCAGGATTTGTTAAAGTACTAAATAAATTTGTCAAATTGTCATGACTACACATGAAACAATAAACAACACTTGATATTCCAAAAAAATAAAAGTTCTGGTTTGTTTTACCTAAACAAAAACTGGTTTGTTTTACCTACTGACGTAGTGAGGCATATCAGACAGAGAAAATCTAAGTATTACTTTCGTCCCACGTTACATTTGTTGCTGCTCTCACCTACACAAGGTGTTAAATGTTACACACAGACAACACGTAGACTGAAGACTCTCACTGTCATTCATAACAAGTTGTGTACATGACAGGACGGTTTATGTATTCTTGTCATAGTTTATGTTTGCACGGATGTGAGGTGAAAACATCTAAATCAATTTCTGTCACGGTTGATTGCACCTCGGCGCCTCCTGTTTGTCACAGCAGACAGAAAATATGTCCCGTTTGATGTTTAAAATATGCATGTTAAACAGAACCCACTCAGAAAGTCCTTTGATGTAAAACAAAAAGTATCTAAGGACTCTGACAAAGTAACAGAACAACTGCCTCTTTTGCTGAAGTTCAACATGACTTCAGTCGCTATTTCAAATGTTCTCATAGGTATGCACCACCTCCACCTCCTCCTCCGTCTGTCTGTCTGTCTGTCTGTCTGGGTAAAACCTTATTTATATAGAACACTGACACTGACATGAGCTGACGATTGGATATTTTATCCTCCATCAGGGTTTCTTTTTGCAGCTCGCCAACATCGTCCACGTAGTTAGAAAGTGTTGGTTATGCACGAACAGGCAAGAAACCTGTTGCATGCAAAAACCCAGCGAAGGGCTCTTAAGTGTCTCCTAAATCAAGCTTTGGAGACACTTGTTCTGTGCCAAAGAGATGGATGGTAAACATGCTTTATATGCCGATGGGATTTTTATGTCCGGACACATTTTGGCGGAATCCTTGTGGTTCAGTTCAGGCAACAACAAAACCAGTTTAAGGTCTTGGCTTTACATTCAATATCAACATTTCTGACTTGGAAACACTTTGATGAACAATGTTTCCTCATTATGTGGCTAGAAAACATAATCTGGGCTGCATGACATTACTCTAAAACATATTTGCTTTTGCACATCAGTAGTATATGCACATCATTTCTCAGTATGGCTGCACAGAGAAAGTCAAGAGCAATACTTGCATGAACTCAAATTCATTGAATTAAAACCACAAAATGTCACTTTTTGATTGAAGAATGACTCAATGAATTGACTGCAGAAAAACTGTCTGATTTAACGCTGTTTTAATTCTGTGTTTACAGACATTACAGCACATATATATATATATATACATGCTTTTTCTCAAGCTTCAACAAGCACACAAACACATTAAGTGAATGTATACTGACAGGTCGATCAAAACAAAAAACACTCGGAACGGAAAATGGATACAGTTAATTGGCGTGTTAACAAAGCTGTGACTGTGATAGCGTTTAAGGAGAAAACAAAGTGACAGGGATTTGAGACACAAGCTGTGCTGAAATTCCCTGCACTGCACATCAAACAACAGCTTGCCGACTGACGCTGCACTTTAGGAACTCAAACATTGAGTATGTATATGTAAATGTGCATAATGTTTTTTTGTCATAAGCTCTACTTATTTAAGGTGCAACTTAAATGACATTAAGTCATGCATTTAAAGTGTTTTTTAATGCATTAATATTTCTTAATTTCTAAAAGGAAGATGATAAGAATGTCCTTCAGCTGTCAACCAGTTATCCCATTAAGGAAGCTGTGTGCTTGCCAAGGTATTGACACAGTGGTAGAATACAACAGATAACAAAGCACAAGGAGGTTTGTTTTAAAATGTACTTTATGTTGTTAAAGTCCCACTGATTTCATAATAAGTTATTCCTTTAAAAAAAAAAATATCAACGTGTTCTTTTAATGTATTGTTAACAGTTTTTACAATTGAAAAGGAGGTAAAAATCCGATATACTACTTTTCCCATAAACTGGATGAGGGCCATGTCTGTGTTTATGTATTTGAATGACAGCAGCTGGTAGGCTGAGCTCCACCAGGGAATAAGAGACAAAGTACAGTAACTTGAGCTGTAACATGTGATGTGATGCGTTGTTAGTGGTGTTGATGGGTAGAGCTTAGATAATACTCGCTGTAGAGAAGCTCATGTGACTGTCACAAATAGTTCATTGATAAAAGCACTATTCACATGTCTAGGAGTTACACAAAGAAGGCCGATTCATTTTTACATTCTTTGGAAAAAAGTAAATATTTTGCAGCCAAATCAAAATGATATTTGATCTGCGTTTCTTCATAACGCATGTAAAACTTGACTTCTTCTTAACAGGGCTCGTACAAAGGCAATAAAGAAGTCCATGAATATGAGATATGAGTTTACAGATAAATACAATCCCTCCTCGGCATTGTGGAGGTTAGTTTATGTCTTTTTGCCGGTTAAAGCTACAGTCTATGGTCATATCTCTGGGTTACACTTGTTGTCCTCTGTGATTCTTCACAGTTCATTTTGTACGTACGCCTTCTGGCTTTTCGGAGGATAATGCAACAAACAGCGCGTAGAGTATGAAACACCTCCGTTCAAGCTCGGAGCTCGCTCGCCGTCTGCAGTAGCTCGCACTACGGTGCCAAGCTCGAGTATAAACCATACACTGAATACAAGTGAATGTTTTATTTGGTGGCTCATTCAACAAGGTAAGGTGCGAGACAAGTGGTGTGTTCATGTTGGTTTGTTGAATAGAGAAGGAGACTGGCGGGAAAGCTTTTGTTGACGCTGACGTTACTACTTTGACAGGCTGTATCAAAATAAAATCTCATTCAGTGATGTCATTTCCGTCGAATTAATGCAAAACCAGCAACACAGATGTGTTTCTCAATGGAGAACACAGAACAAGTGATTACACATCAGATATGGGGCGGCTGTGGCGTAGTGGAGAGCAAGGTAGTTCTCCAATCAGAGGGTCGGTGGTTGGATACCCGGCTTCGGCAGTCGATGTGTCCTTGGGCAAGACACTTAACCCCAAGTTGCTCCTGAAGGCTTGCCATCGGTGTGGACTGGATGTTGATGAATGTTAGTTAGAGTCTGATGGTGGCACCTTGCATGGTAGCCTGTCATCAGTGTGTGAATGGGTGAATGATATGTAATATACTACTGACTGTAAGTCGCTGTATAAAAGATAAAAGCTGGCGGGAAAGCTTTTGTTGACGCTGCGTAAGACTGTATCAAAATAAAATCTCATTCAGTGATGTCATTTCCGTCGAATTAATGCAAAACCAGCAACACAGATGTGTTTCTCAATGGAGAACACAGAACAAGTGATTAAAAAACTAGATGAATAAGGCAATTTGATTTCAGCTTGATTTTAAGGCTGCCCTCTTTTCAAATATAGTCTCTACTTTCTTTCCTTTCTCAGGTTTTTGTTGCTGAGTTTGTATGCAGCACCATGCTCCTCCTCAGTCTGTCCCGCTGTCTGCTGCTCTCTCTGCCTCGGTGACTCTCAGTGCTTCTGGCTATATGTAAACTACTGAGCATATGCAGGGCCATTTCCATGCTCTACCTCTGTCTGTCTGTCTTTGCCTCCCTCCTTTATGTTCATGCATAAGAACATGCATTTGTGTGCATCCATGCAGACAAACTACTTAATGTAAATGCTACTACTCCCCTGCCTCTCATTCTCTCCCTGTTTACATTGTATGCACACAGGTTGTTTTTTTCTGTTCTATTTGAATGCAACTATCGGAGTATATGTGCATTCACATACTGTATATCCGTCAATCTTTCTGTACATATTATTACAGCTACCTATCAAACCGGTCCACATTCACAACATTTTATATTAAGAAATGCCTAGGAAATATATGAAAATGCCTTTGATTTAGAGTAACCAATACAATTTTCAGTTTATCAAATGTAAAAGCAACTCAAATGAAAATAAAAAAGGGGTCTCCCGGGAATTCTCACCAAATTCTGCAGCTCTTTTTGGACTTTTTAAAGCCTATTTCCGCACAATGTTTTAGATTTACAGGACTGTTACTGTATGTTTCAATGTCTCTCATTAAACCTGTTTCCAGCAGCAGCAAGCAGCTGTTTTCACAGCAATAACTCATTGTGCACTACCTGACCAGCACCAGCAACAACAGGTGGAAAAAACAACTAGCTGGTGAACATATTGGAGCATTTAGCTGTTAAAGAACCAAATATTTCCCTAAGGAGTTAATGAAAACCAAACTCAAGCTAATAGGAAAGCAAATATAGGATTTCCATTCTTCAGGTGGAAAGAAACCTGACCCCAAATGAATGCAGATGTTGTAGCATGTCATGTTAACAAAAACAACAGTATGATGAGCTCATCATAGTCTGCAGCAACCAGACTGTTAAAATATTGTCCACTAATATTTTGTAACTAAATCCACTCTCCCTCCATCTTTCTCTTCCGCTACATCACAAACTGTTGGTTCTTTTGGTTTGGTTGGTTCTTTGTGTATTTGTCCAAAAGTGACTCACATTTAAAAAATGTAAAGTACTTTCTATTGTTCTTCTTCATCTCTCAATCTTCCTTTTGCTTTTGTGTAACATTGATGTTTGTATTTCACTACTTTTAAAGGTTTCCTATCTCTGCCCACCCCCACCCCCCTTTCCTCCATCTCTCCTCCTCCCTCCTCTGCTCTCAGGTGTGTTATTTATGAGTCAGCCTGCTGGCCTGTGAATGTCTCTGCCTCCATTTTACGCTCGACTCCTTCAGAACTCATTAGACTGTGAAGGGCAATCTACCCACCGCTGAAAGAGCGGGAAAGCGCCAATTTCCCCCTTCTTCCCCCCCGCCTTACAGCCACTACATGTGGACGTCTGTTTTTAAAGGTGGGCTGTGTCTTTCAGCGGAGGTGGGGAACAGTTGCTGGGACAAAATCTATTTGGATAACATAGCTGAACGCTACAAGGTATGAAAGTGACAAGAAAAATACTATTGGGAGTTAGTTGCTGCTGAACCAGCCGGCTGAATTGTCTCAGGTGTTATGTTTAGCTCTCTGTCTCTTCTTCTCACTTTTTTAAATGAACATAACACAATCTCAGTGCAACATAAGACAGAAGCGAGCATTGTAATACACATTTATATATATAACTAAGCTTTTGGGCTCAAACACTGGGCTAGCCATTAACGGCACATCAAAGAATCAAGAATTAAGTGTTTAAGGCGAAACTGTGTGTTGATGATTATAACCATGATGACCTAATCAACCACAGCGTTGTCACATCATAAACTGATTTTCTTTCTCAACAGTGATTTTGAAATTTAAGAAGGCATTCTGCCAATAAATATGAGTTTTTTTTGTTTTTTTTTACATTCACTTTACATCAGCTTATTAATTATTGCATATACATATATAAATATACATCAGTGGTTTTTTAACCGAATTACGATCTTTTGGTTTTGTGCAAAAAAACCAAAACTTAAAAACTACATAAACCAACGCTACAAGTTTATTTGTAAAAAGAGACCGTATGCATGAAACAGGCTACAACTCTACGTTTCCTGTCAACATGTAATTTTATTTTGAGAAGACACTATGCATGTAACGAGCGTAAACTGACACGCCGACCCTGACACGTCCAAAACTGACACTAACGCTGTTTTGGTTTTAGTCCAACATCCTTTTGAGCTAAAACAATACAAACTACTTTGGATACAGTGGTCACTAACACACACACACACACACACACACACACACACACACACACACACACAACAAACACACACACAAACACCCACAATCACACGTAATGCTCAACACGTACCAAAGAAAAAAACACAAAGATGTACAGTATGTACTTGAATACATAATACAGAGAAACAAGTATGCTGGCACGTCTTATTCTGTGTGAGAGGCTGTTTATGTGTGTGTGTGTGTGTGTGTGTGTGTGTGTGTGTGTGTGTGTGTGTGTGTGTGTGTGTGTGTGTGTGTGTGTGTGTGTGTGTGTCTGCACTGTGCTGAGAAAAGGGTCAACTTGTAAGGTGAGACTGAAGCCAGACGGAGGCTGACAGAGAGAAAAACACGGGGCAGCTCTCCTTGTGGCTCGTGCCACAAAGCATCTTGGGATCGGATCTGACCCCTGACCCCTGACCGCTGTCACAGGCCACAGCCTCTACCTCCACACTTTATCTGTCTCAACAGTACACTGAGACGGACAAGCTGTATATAGTCTTGGGAGTCACATGTGAGCTTCTAACACTAACACCTTAGTATTAGTGCCAATAGGTTTTATGTTAGTATTTGATGTCTTTATATGCTCACACAGTAAAAAAAAATCTTCTACATTTAATTTAGTTGAACTGGAAAAACCTTAAAAACATAGTTTTAAAACATTGTGTGACATGTACAATTGCTGCTACTACAGAATCTACTCTATTTGTTCCACAGCTCAGCTCTGGAAACAATGCTGTTCAGGCTTAGAGAAAGGCTTATTGCATTCTCCTAATGTATGCAGATGATGTTATTGTCTTTCTACAAGCTCAAGGGGATGTTTAGGCCCTTACAGACAGTTTTGGACTGAAGTAAAAAGCCTCTTCTGCACAAGTAAACTTGGAGAAAACTGTGTTAAACCTAGGGGAGTGGAAGGCCCAGTTTGCCAAGTGATGGGGACAAAAGTAATGAAGGTTAAAGAGGGCGGTTGTTCTTGCCTCCGCCTGAAGAACGTTTTGATAAACTGTACAGTCTAATACTGCTGGATCTGACACTATTCTACAGCCTCGCTCTGCAGGAGCAGTAGGTTTTCGATGCCATTAAAGTTCCCATTGAAATACAAGGCGGTTGTGGCTCCATGAGGGGGCTTCTGTACGCCAACACGTTTGTACTGTTAGGTGTCTGACTCTGCCAGGTTGTGGTCCCATAAGCCTGCCTCTGCCAGGCTTATGTGAAGCTGTATCATGTGATGAAGACAGCCAGGTCATCAGCAGAAGACCTCTGTGCACCGCTGAGAGCCTGCAGAGAACAGTACTCTGACCGGTGGGATGATGAGTGGGAGATTACAGCCTCCACTCCCTGATTGGCAGTACTTCTGCAGGGGGGGGGGATGTAAACCCTGAGCTTCGACAGGTTTAAAATTGTAGGGAGGCGATCCACCAAACCTGTAATTAAGTGTTCGATCTGTGCTCTTTGGATTAAGGACTCGAGTTGGGCTTTGATTTTTTGGTCTAGACTTTACACTGAAAGTCCCTGAAGATGCCCATTGCCTTGACTTTGATTAGTTCTACATTCAATATTTTTGGTTCTATATTTTTCTCTCTGTGGTGGCATCAGCCATCTTCTACGGAGTTGTCTGCTGCATCTCTAAGAAAGCTAACTCTGTCCTGGGAAGTGGTTGGGAGGAAGGAGAATGGTGGCGAGGCTATCATCCCTGATGGAGGACACGTCCGAACCTCATGCAGGACACTCTGACAGCACTGGGCAGCTCCGTCAGCGCCAGGCTGCTTCACCCGCGGCGTGAGAAGGAGAGATTCCACAGCACCTTCCTTCCTGCTGCTGTCAGACTGCACCGTCAACCATGCTCAGAGTGAAGCACAGACTGACAAATGATTCATCTTTTCATTCATGTGCAATATAAATGTATATCACTGTGCAATATAAATAATCCGTGCATGATCAATTATATATGCAATATCAACTTTTCATATTTTCTATTTCTTATGTGCAATAATGTGAACTCAACCGTTTAGTTTGTCTGCATTTTATATATATATATATATTTTGACTCTTTACTTATTTATTATATCTTTTTTTGTTTTTTGTTTTATTGATGCCTGTTTTACTGTAACACTGCAAATTTCCCCTCTGAGGGACCAATAAAGGATTATCATATCTTATTTCGTTCTTCCTTTTGTCTTTTATTGAGAGGTGATCATAGAAAGGTGCTATATAAATAGATTTTTCTTACTAACATTGATAAATGAGCTGCCAAACTCCATCGGGGTATTCTGTTTGCAAAATGTTACAGATTAAATGGTTATTAAGGGTGTGTGAGTTTTTAAACCAAAGGAAAAACCGGCCATCTGGATTTTCATAAGAGCAGAGTGCGTGTTGTGGGTTTTGTGGACCCTGAGCAGATGACTTAAGGCCTGGTTGAGATGGAATACGTTATTATTCTCACTACAATTGTTTGCTCACATGCAACATTTAGGAGGCGTCTCTGCTCGTGTGGTGAATCCCTCCTAGCAGTTCAATGAACAATTTTTATAAAAACTCAGTCTTCTTCTCTTTACATCTCTCCCCCATCTCCCCTTTTTGTAGCCTCATGCCATTATCTTCCACTCATCCTCCTCCTCCTCCACCTGCTCCTCTTCTTCCTTGATTTCTGCTGCTCCTTTTTCTTTCCTTCCATTTCCTTTTATCTACTCTTTCCAATTCCACCTCCTCCCTTACTCCCCCTTTACTTCTCCTCCTCCTCTTCCTCTTAACTTTACCCTCCTCTCTCTCCACATCTTCTCTCCTTGCGATCTTGCTACCTTGTTTATATATATATATATTTTTCTCTCTTATCTTCTGTCAGGCAGGAAAACAGCCATTTGGGGTCCTGCCGACACCAATTTCCATCACCAGAGCGACACACACACCCCCCCACACACAAACAAACACACACACACACACACACACATGTGCACACACACACACACCAATTTCCCCTGCTATATAGCCAGCCATCCTGCACTGTCTAATAAAGCTCTCAACACAATCTCACATCATCTTCTCAGCTTCTCTACTCTTGTATCGCTACCTTCCTTCCTCCTTCCTTTACCATTTATTTTTCCTTTGTCGTTTCCTTCCTTCCTTTCATCCTCTTCCTCTTGTCTTTAGTTGCGACGCCCTCCTTCCTCCTCCCCTGTTTCCTCCTTCCTCCTTCCTCCTTCCTCCATCTATCTATCCATCCATCTTCAGTAATGAGAAAACAGGGACTGCTCAGCTTGCCTGTTTGTATGTATGTGTGTGTGTGTGTGTGTGTGTGTGTGTGTGTGTGTGTGTGTGTGTGTGTGTGTGTGTGTATGTGTGTGTTTATAAGACCATGGGAATTGCATTTCAGATGGGTTCATTTGCCTTGGCACAGCTCTGCTCTGGTTCTTGTCGATCCGTGTGTGTGTGTGTGTGTGTGTGTGTGTGTGTGTGTGTGTGTGTGTGTGTGTGTGTGTGTGTGTGTGGGGGGGGGGGGGGTCTCCCCATCTCCTAGGTGATCTCTAATGTCACACACACTTACAGCCCTCCTCCTCTCATCCAATCAATCTCTGTCAGAGTCTGTGTGTGTGTGTGTTTGTGTGTGTGTGTGTGTGTGTGTGTGTGTGTGTGTGTGTGTGTGTGTGTGTGTGTGTGTGTGTGTGTGTGTGTGTGTGTGTGTGTGTGTGTGTTCAGGCATGTCTTGTAGGCATTTTTGACTGACATCTAACTAACTTTAGTGTGTGCATGAGTCGGTGTAAGTAGGGTATACAAAGTGTGTGAGTGTGTGTTTGTGTGTGTGGGGTTGTCTAGTATACCAGTCTTACTGTCCTGCTTGCGACCTGATGAATCAGAGATCACTGTGTGTGTGTGTGTGTGTGTGTGTGTGTGTGTGTGTGTGTGTGTGTGTGTGTGTGTGTGTGTGTGTGTGTGTGTGTGTGTTTGTCCACAATCATCAGTGTATAATGTTAATTCCTTTGTGTGTCAGAAGATCAGAAGACAGCTGCTAAAACTCTTTACCCTTATGTCACATGACAGCCAGATCTCTGTGTGTGTGTGTGTGTGTGTGTGTGTGTGTGTGTGTGTGTGTGTGTGTGTGTGTGTGTGTGTGTAGAAACACTCCTCTCGTGTATTGAATTAAAGCTGATGTTTTATGCAAACATATGTTTTAAATTCTCACCAAGCAGAATCTCTGTTTAGTGCATCGAAAACCTATATCTTGAGTGTTAAACACTCATCGCTTGAGGTCTTGAAATGCGGCTCGAATAGCAAATAGGAAACTATTTACCAACATGTTGTACGTGGGTGACGTGTAAATAACTAACTAATTGCTAGACATGGTAGCAGTTTATTTAGCAATATTTTGGTGACAATATCAATGATTTGTAGATTACCAGTATGTGGAGGAGAAGTGTTTTTGGTATTTCTCTAATTTGTATTTTCATTATAAATTGGTTGCCTCGCAAATAATATCCATTAACTGTCATGATACCAAACTGAATACAAGAATACTCCCCTGAAAACATTATTATTATGTTATTCTGATGACTGTTCTGCAGCCGGTTGCATTGCCACACCCAGCGGTGATGTCACGGTGCACTGACCACACCTCAGAGTGCACTTCTACATCACTGCAGCCAGGTGAGAAGTTTGACCTGTTGATATCAGCGATGATAAGATTTTAAGATGACGAATAATTGCTCTTTAAGAAGCACTTAAGTATGTAACCTGTAAAAACATTGCCTCAAGTAAAGTTGCAGTTACTATTTTTATTTTGTGATTTCTGCCATGTTTTTAAATTTGAAAAAATATTACATGAAAGATAAGTGTGAAATTAGGTCAACATTTCATTTTGACTTATCATTCATTGACAACGACTGAGGTTTGGATTGGTTTCTCTCCGTCTCTCGTCAACAACCAAGTCCAATGCTGTAACTTTCCTTTTGAAAAACTTTCCAGCTACTCCATATCAGACAAGGGAGGATATCAGTTAATACTTACTTATCTGTCTGGCACAGTTTGAGTCGTCAATAAAATGACCAAGATCCAGATAATTCTCCTCAAAGGTTTTATATTTCACCGAGGAGAGTTTCATCAACAACACAGGTAAACATCCGAATAACGCTTTTTTCTGAGGCTGCTGTACTTTCAGAAATGTACATGGAAATGATTCAGAAATGAAATGTGATTAATGGATGTCCTATAGACTTTTGTCAGCTGTAACACACCAAGTTTAACTTCCAAATTGGGAAACCAAACTTGCCATTATTTTATTTTCAATGAAATAAAATGCACAATTCCTTTGAGGTTAATTCTTTTAACAGTAAAACAAATATTCTAACTACGCATTTTTAAATTAAACAGCAAATTCAAATGTGCTAGAAACCCAGTACGTTAGTCCTAATGCATAAACATGTTTGTATTCCTATCTCCCTTCATATGACTGACATATATTGAAGAGATATTTTCAACTTTGCTAGTCAGTCACACAGTCTACTTTACCCTGAGACATTGATCCATTCAAACCAGACTACAAAACATTCATGTGATCATACAAATAGACACAGACTTCAGTGCAACTTTTTATAATGATGTTGGTCAATATTTACATTGGAAGCACTGAGACTGTCTGGGGACATAAATCCGCCCTCGATTGTGGATGAATGTTGTGCTGAAACGCTCCCAGTGGACACGGTTTCATATAACTGGAGTGGGAGGACAGGGAGGTCGTACCCATGTGTCTGTAGAGGAGAGAAGTCATGTGATACTGATGTGACTGTGACAGTGATGGTGAATGACAAGGGAATTGAAAGGTGAGTGGTGGTAGAGCAGGTGTTGGGGGGAATGAGACAGAGGGATGGTTAACTGCAAGAGTTATGGGAAACAAGGAGGCAACAAAGGTTTTGTGTAAAATGGTGTGGTGCTGTGGGGAAAGAAGATCTCTGTGAGGAGAGAGTGTGTGGAGTGTTCGGTTAGCTGATAGCATTTAGGTTCAACATGAAGCAAAATGTAGATACGATGTCGATGTGTGCTTTAGGGCAGATGTTCTGAATTTTGGTTAAGCCAAGTAACCCTGACAAGATAGAGAATATACTCTACCGGTAAACCGAATAGATGTCCCTTGGAATAATTAGATTTTTTACATTTCATAGGTTATGTGAAAGAATAAAAAAGCATTTCACTCTCAGTACATACATATGTTAATAATCACATCACAGATTCTGATTGTTTTGAATAACATACAATTCTATGAATTATTTGATTTTAAATTAAGATACTATTCATTGAACTATGAATCCTTTTGTAAAAAAAAATGAATATTTGGAATAATCCTTTTACAGACCTTCTGGCAGAGTGCCACTGGACGCCCACTTTGAGAATATCTGCTCTCGAGGCAAAGACATCTTTAAGAAATGAAAACGTTTCAACTTGACCTTGTTATTACAGAGACAGGAACTCTACATGAGCGCTGTGCAACAGTTAACCTGTCCAAGTCTGTATTAAAGGAATAGTTCAACATTTAAGCATATGATATGATATGATATGAATATTGTTAGCTCCAGCGTGTAACTCCCCCTCTAACCAAAAACTACCGTTTTTACATTTCTTCTTGTGTACAGATTATACAAACAAAATGCAGCATGCTAGTGAGCATCTGGGCTATTGGTTGACTTTGGAAAGAGCTAAGCTAACTGTTTCCCCCTGCAACATGCTTTTATGCTAAGCTAGGCTAACTTTGTCCCATATCCAGCTCTGTATGTCCTAAAAGTCAGAAAACATTTCTTCAAGGATGTTTGGAAATTTATTCAAAATTGTTGAGAACACATCCTGTCACAGCATTCATTTTAGGAGTTTCTTTCTCTCTATATATATTGTTATGAATGTTGTCCTCACTTCATGTTGTTAAAGAAATTGGAGCAGGTACACCATGAACAGGGACTGAAGTGGAAAAACAGCTCAGTGAGAATTCACATGTGTGAAGTCAAAAAGGGTAGAAAACGTTGAATGAAGTTGTATTTGTAGCTAACTAGTTCTCTTTTTCCTGATGAAAAGAAATAAGAGCAAAATAGAGTGAATTTCTAATGCAATTTACTGGGCTTTTTTCAAATGTCATTTCTATGCGACACACACACACGCACACACACACACACACACACACACACACACACACACACACACGCACACACACACACACACACACACACACACACACACACACACACACACACACACACACACACATGCTGGTTGACAATGTGAGTCCTTCTCCAGTTAGCACAGAGGGGAGCATCTCTGTCTCAGAGCAAGAAACTGGTTAGATAGAATCTTACTAGAGAAAAACAAACACCAGTCCGGAGGTTTGTTTGTCTCGTCTGTTCATTGTCAACTGTAATTGACTTCACTCACTGAGAAGACACACAAAAAAAAATAGAAGAATGGAGGGAAAGAAGCAGGAAACAAAGGAAGAAAGAAACACAATTTCTTAAAGAACCCCAGAAAGGAAAAAGAGGGCTGGAGGTCTCAAATCCTCCAAATAACAGCTGGAAATACCTCCTGGCAAATCAATACACACTTACACGCTCATGGATAGATTGGTGAAAAGTAATAGTTTTGGGGGTCTGAGTCGTACTGATAAAGTACAGACTGAATCCTGCAGGCAGGGATAATGGAAATATGATGATTTACTGCAATACAAAGTATTTCGAACACATAAATACATCACACAAATATCGTTTTTTGAGTCTAGGCTAGACATATCTGTTCCTAGGTGTAGCTGTGAGCAGTGAGTCCCATATCATGGACCTAATGCCTCAAATAATGCTGCATACTTTGGTGTATTTGGTGTTCTGTCAGGTGAAGCTGATGCAGAAGTGTCTTAACACTTGCGTTCTCTCTACTGACCATCAGGGGGCGACTCCTCTGGTTGTATAGAAGTCTATGAGAAAATGACTCTACTTCTCTCTTGATTTATTCCCTCAGTAAACATTGTAAACATGAGTTTATGGTCTCAATCTCTAGTTTCAAGTCTTCTTCAATACAGCATGATGTTCATTTAGTAAATGATGCTCCATTTAGAGTCAAACAGACCATAAAGCTGAGTATGCTTTGGGGCGGGGCTTACTGTGATTAACAGGTCACTGCAGCTACCAGAGCGAACACGGCGTCTCTACGTCACTCCTCCTCATTACAAATATGATAAATTCCATTTATTGGTTGCAAAAAAAACCCCAACAACATGGCAAAGGCTGCAGTCCAAGATGGCGTTGGCGAAATCGCGGAAATCAAGGCTTCAAAACGGCAGTCTTCAAACCAATGGGTGACATCACAATGGCTACATCCACTTCTTATATACAGTCCATGGTCCTTTCTCTTGACCCCACACAGGAGGACTACATCTGGACTGGGATACAATCTAAATTGGACCCTCAACAACACTTCAATGCCACCTGACCCGGACTGCGGGGGGAAATTACACATTGCGTTCTCGTCATCGCACCTGATGCTCCGGTTTCCAAGCTGTGACTTTGACACAACAGGCAGCTGGCAGCTTTTATCATAGTCTGCGACATGCTACAACCTGTCTACGCTGCTAATAACAGCTGAGTTTATGCTTTGCTTTTGTTATTTGTGTCCTGCAGTGACTTGCTCACTGGTCCAGCTCATGTGATGTAGTGAAATGTTGTTTTTCTTAGGTTTGCAACTATCTACATGCAATTTTGACAAGTAATCTACTTTGGTAAATTATTTTCATAGACAGTCAGAGAATATTAATATCGCCTGACCTCACTCACTCAAATATATTTATCAAAGGATTTCCAAATGAGTATTCTGCCGTTGAGTCTGTGCCTGAGCATGTTGATGAGCTTAGTCTGGAGCCAAAACATCCCGCAAATTTTTGTGTGCTACAGCAGGTTTACATGATATTGATATTCCAGCTTTGGATGTGAATCCATGAACACCCACCGGTGCACAAATAACCTCACGGAGAATTGTATTACACTTTGCAATTTCTCGAAAACCCCCCAGACACCCGCGGAATAAGCTCAGACGGGACAAACTGTGTATGTATGAGATAATCAAAGGCTGCACAGGGCTCTCTCCTGTCTTATACCATTTCCAATGTTCTACCGGCTGAACCTGCGAGCCCCCATATACGTATTGTATCTAAACACCAGTCAGGATGATGTGTACCAGGGAGATGAGTTTTCTGCAGGACAGCGATGAAGACGCTCGGCTACACCATCCTTCATTAGCGCTGCAAGCGAGCGCTAATTGTTGCCTCATTCTAAAGTCAGCATTTTATCTTGCATCACTCAGACTCAGCGCGTGCAATCATGTCGTGGTAGAGTCTGTAAAATGTGTGCGCAGCAGTCCATCAAACTGGGCCCATAGTACTCATTAAGTCTGCAGGGTATTAGTGAAAACACAGAGAGGTCTGAGAGAGAGGCAGAGCGAATGAGAGCGGCTGCCCTCTGATCAAAGTCTGACAATGCTATACTACAGGGAGATTACCATCTCAGGGTGATTGGGGGCAGAGCAGGGGGGTTGAGAAAGAGAAGGTGGGAGAGGGGGAAAGTAAAAAGGGATAAACTGTGAGAGAAATGAGGAGGAGGAGAGGAAAAAAACAAAGAGGTAAGAGAAAGAGAGAAGGGCAGGCTTTTGATCATGTGTAACAATACCCAGCTGTGCAGGGTGGTATACCGTTGCATCAGTTTTGCTTCATAAAGGAGCGACTGAAAGATATGAGCTCAACACAAACTGCAAGTATTCCCCAGTCAGAGCTCTCTAGCTGACGCACACACACGCCGGGATTTTTTTTCTTCTTCTGCAAGTCAAACCGCATCCCTCGCTCAGCCCCTCGCTCTCTGTATTCAACGAGCTCAGTCTGCTCGCATTGATTTAACACCCTCTCACGATGGAAATGTGGCAGGTGTGCAGGCGTAGACGCTTTCATGTTCTGTGCGCCGCTGCAGTCGGGTAAAGAAGGAGCCGAGGAGAGGAGCGAGGATACTATTTTTGCAGAAGTAGTTATGCATGAGGTCGGGCATGTTTGGACCAGTTATAGGGCCTGAAATAAGTACTGGGTTGTAGTTATGTATAGGTTTCTGTATGGAGGTGTTTATAGGCCAGGGTTCTGCATGCCGGTTAAACTGCATTGACACTAATGACACACACTTATTTCCTCAAGATTCTTGCTTCAGTCTAAAATGAGTCATATTTTTTTTTATAGACCTTTCTGGCGGTGGGAATTTTGAGTTGTCCATTATTACTGAGAGCCGTGTCAAGTTAAGTCATGTCAAGCTGTCCGTTATGAGGAAGGCGAGGCAGTTTATTGCAGAGGAAGACAGCGAGGTGTGAATGTAATTTCATGGCGGTTGAAGGCAAATGCATAGAAACAGACGCAGGCCTACATGTATATTACTGATGTATGAGTATGGAGTAATTACAGAACATGTTTCTTAGTCCAACACCCGGGCCAGGCACCTGGATGAAAAGACTGTTAGCATCTTGATCATTTTTTTACCCCACAAACAGAACAAATAAGAGATGCATTGATTTAACCGTGTAACAGCCCCAGAAAGGCTAAATAACAACTTCAAATAAGGCTACTTAAAAATCAAAGACCACTTTTTATCAATGAGAGCACTTTTGGAGCATTTTGAATTTATGATTGATTCTCTGTCAAAATGTTAGATGTTGGCAGCTTTCATGGCTTTCAGCGAAAAAAGCAAGCAGGCCGAACTAAGAAACCCTGTTCTGTCTATCGATCCCCTCCGGTCCGCTTCAGGACTTCGGCCAGCTCCGCACCTACAGAACACAAGCATCCTCGACACACAACAAACAGAGCTGTCCAAGGTCCTGAAACAGCGTCGTAGATAAACAATGCATGTGATAGGTAAATCACATGGTACAAAAATAAAGCTGTTTACGGAGATCAATTAAAATCAGGTTTTGAGAAAAAGCAAATGTAGAGTTCAGGCTTTTATTCATGAAAATATTACAGTACCAGTCAAAAGTTTGGACACACCTTCTCATTCAATGGTTTTTCTTTATTTAAAAAAAAAAAAAAAATCTACATTGTAGATTAATATTGAAGACATCCAAACTATGAAGGAACACATATGGAATTATGTGGTAAACAAACAAATGCTCAACAAACCAGAATATGTTTTATATTTTAGATTCTTCAAAGTAGTTGAATGAGAAGGTGTGTCCAAACTTTTGACTGGTACTGTATATTTTAAATCCAAAAGTTACACAAAACCCTCTTCCTATCCCTTTCCTTTATCAGCCAAAACAGGGAGACTGTTGTCTGTTAAAGATAACGTAGCAGACACGTTTTTAGAATCTGCATGACCTATTATGGAGCTGTCACAGTTGGTGCTCCACCCTTTTCTATTACCCTCCTGCACGTCCGATCTTGTAGACGTGCTTGATTTCTTGGTGCAGGCGATGTTTAAAAAAGTCACCCAGATTGATCAACTGAAGATGGATAATCTCAACAAACTCAGCTTCGGCGGACTGTCCTCTTTCAACGATTTTGACAAAGATCCACCCGGCTGAAGGGTCCTTGAGCAAGACGCAAACTCAATTAAACCGGCATTTCATTAAGGGATCGATACGGCACCACATTATTCCTCGCCCTCCCTGCTACAAGTACTTAATGCAGCTTTATTTCTTCTCCAAAAACAGGCACTATCATTCCATATAGTGGCCGAGATGAAATCCACTGAGAGGGACAGAAAATGGTGGCAGAAATATGGGCGAAGGGATGAGGATGAGGATGAAGAGGGGTATCCACACGGCCACACAGGGTGCTTCAAAATGACTTATGAGCTTCAGAAAAACCTTCGTCGTCTAACACCTTCAGATGTGTTTTTTTCCCTGTCAAGCTGCTGTCGCCTCCTCATCCTCATCCTCCTCCTCCCTGCCCTCATTCCACCTCAAACTACCACAAACAGACACACACAAATATTACAGACACACATCCCAAAGCGACGCCGCCTGAACTCCAACACACACTCGCAAACAGAAGATAGTTCAATGATGGACACCAAAGCTGGAGGGTGAAAATTGAGGCCGGACGTCACGTCAAACCAAGGACTCATAACAGCTCCATACATCAGCCTGTATGTGTGTGTGTGTGTGTGTGTGTGTGTGTGCGTTTTAGTATTCCTCGCAGAGAAGCCAGACTTTTGAGCGATGTCCTCACACGTACACTAACAACCAGTTACAACGAGTACACGCACGCACAAACACGTACACACCGATAAACAGTCAAACACACGCACTTCGTGGCGGATTGTAACTGACAGATGAGTCACTCCGGACCCGAAGAAAACACGGAGAGACGGGC
>NC_072454.1:3944113-4096689 GCF_027596085.1 Anoplopoma fimbria | reverse complement strand
ATGCCTCTCCATCCATCTCGGAGCTCATGTGTTGGAGAGATGGAGGTGTGACCTCTCGCAGATTGCCTGAACTCATCCCTCCGAGCAATCTCTCCCTCTCACAACCTCTCTGTTTTACCATCTCCTCCTCACCCACTTCGACTCCCCTTTTTCCTACATTTTCTCCTTCTTTTTTTTGTTCTCCCTGTCTCCTTTTCCTCCTCATTCGTTCCCCTCTTTGTCACGTTATTGACACTTCAAAGTGGAGTGCTGGGTTTTCTGTATACTTTTGGCTCCGCTGTGCAGGAAAAATGCAGAAAACCCTAAGAACCCAAATGTGATAAACAATGCAGAAGCTCCTGCGTCACTTTGAGATGGCGAACAAATAACCCGGAGAAAACCCGTCACAGCTGGAGAGATCTTAAGCAGCTCAGTGTGATCTCAAGGCAATTTCGAGAAATGTATACAAAAAGCAGCTCAGGCTGGTTTTGTTAGCGCTGTATGAAAAATTGAAAAGGAGGGGAACTGCTGCAGTATCTCATAGCGTGAGGAGCCTGTGGGGCTGGTTAGAGGGTTCAAAACAATGAACGAGGTGCTAGAAAAAGTACCGGAATGATGCTCTTCCAATACTAAACAAGATTATCTGTGCTTATTGGAGGCTGTAAATAGTATAAACACAGGTCTGGTCACAGCGATTCTTACACATTTTGAATGGGGATTCTTTGCAAGACAAGACATTGTGCATTGGGACGTACACAGGACTTTAACTCGGGTGTACCGGACATAATGTCACGCTAAAGTTACGTTTAAATGTTTTTATGTTAAGTCAGTTTGTTAAGTGTTTTTTAAACCCTAACGGAATTCAAATGTATTGTCATGTGTATAAAGAATTCAGTGAAATGCTTGTTTCTGGTGGCACATCCCAAAACACAAACAAAAAAAGAAACATAACTATACAGTACATATGATATGTACTGTACGCTCTCACTTAGACGGGTGGAGTGCGATTTGATGCTCCTGTAATGATTTATACATGGAAGGAGTGAGAACAGAGCATTACAGGGGCAGGATGGAGTCCTTAATAATGATTTCTTTTTTGCAGCGAGTGGTGTGAATCTTATGATTTTTTGTTAGTTCTGTGCCACAGATTTTGGCTGCTGTCTTTAAAGCAGTCTGCAGTCGGGAGCAGTCAGGTTGCCAAGTTGTGGTTTTTCATAGCAAACTTCTTGAGACGCCTCAGAAAGTAGAGTCTCTGTTTTGGATGCAGTTGGTGTTAAGAGGCCATGTGAAGGGGTCTGAAATGTGTACGCCAAGAAATTTAAAACAATGGCGTCATCTAGGTCTTCTTCAAACTGTAGTCTATAAACTGTATGTGTCAAGGTACTACACAAACCCTTGTACCCAAGTGGCAAAATGTGAGGAGCAGTGATGAGATCACGTTCACTGTGAGGTCAGATCACCTGTTGGCCACTAGCGCTTGAATTCCTGCTCTCTTTCTTTATTTCTGTAGTTATTGTTATAAATTGGCTGCTAGCTAACTTTTGTGCAATTTGGCTTAATTGTGTGCTGTCCTTGCAAAAAATAAACAATACAATGAAATTAAGTTATATTCTTTCCCTTTCTTATTCCCTCATTTCTTTCTTCCTCTTATTATTAATGCATTCACCATCACCTGTATCTCTCTCTCTCTCTCTCTCTCTCTCTCTCTCTCTCTCTCTCTCTCTCTCTCTCTCTCTCTCTTTTGCTCAACCCAAATGGCAGTCCTCTAATTGAATAATTTATTAGTCGGCTGCTCCAGAATTTATTACTTGGGCGGACATTACACTCCCTCAAACACACAGACACAGACACACACACACACACACACAGACACACACACACACACACACACACACACACACACACACACACACACACACACACACACACACACACACACACACACACACACACACACACACACACACAACTCCATCCAAAGACAAAGAGAGGGAATGTTGGAGAAGGGAGGTACAAAGATTTAAAGAAGAAAGTAATTCGGAGAAAGGGGTGAATGGTGGGAGGACAAATTGATGAAAGGGTCAAGAGGAGATGGAGAGAATGAGGGAGAGGTGAGGGAGAATGAATGGCTAGTGTATTGGTGGGATGGATAATAAAAAAGCAGGACAGTAAGAAGTCAAACGGGGTTAAAACAAGTGGCAGAATTATTACAGTTATGTCAAGCAAGACTGCTTTCTACTGTGAGATCTGGGCCACGCTGCTGCAGAGCGAGAACGGCCTTTAACTTTAGAGACATAAACGGTTGACTATTTCTTTTATGCAATATTAATTATTTTTAATTAATTAATATTACAATAAAAAAAACAGACCCATGTGACAATAAGCATATACAATGGCTCTGCGTTCAAACTGACTCAGCATTCTGTAGTTAAGGCAGCACTGACATCCCTAAAAGAAATCACCTTCAAGTGTCAGTAGATTTACTCTGTTCTGAAAGAGAAAGAATGTTTTATTTCAAGGGTATAACTCTTTGATCAAAGTAGAATATGAATGATGGCACAAAAAGGAAAAGTCAGGAGGTCACCAAAGTTATTAGGAGACATCATCTCGGAGCTATGAAGGTCTGAACCGCATTTTGTGACAATATATTGATTTCATTGTTGATATATCTGGACCATTAACCCCGTTTTCTTACCAAAGCGGTTTCCAAATTATGTGTGGTGAGAAATGTATTTGGTGTCTGGATTTTTTTAGTTTCAAGCTCTGCATTTATGAACCACAGCGGAGTCTCAGGGAGGTGGTAGAGATGGATGGTGGACATTCAGACCACAGGCCTCTGACACCAGACTCCTCCAGTCTGTGGTGACGTTTAGGAAACATAAGCAATTTAGTTCAGGTTGGGGGAAAGATCACGGATTGTGTATCGAGTCACTGCAGACTTTTTCTTTATTAAACCAGACCACAATATTTGTCTAACCTTTTTACCGATACAATCACAAACGGCATCTTTACAACTTACAAGGTATGTTAATTAACAACATTTCCTCCGTGTGTTAACAGCAAACATAATCCTGTAGTCATTATGTATTTGCGCTTGCAAATTAGTTTTTTAAAGTAGGATTTCTAGAAGGAATGATGCATATATACTATCCATGATATATATATATATATATATATATATATATATATATATATATCTGTAACCTGTTTTTAATCTTCAAAGGTGGGTGGGACCGCCCACTTAGCTAGAAGATCTAAAGTCCCTTTATTTATTTGGCACGTGGTTCCGAATGTTTTTGCCATTTACAGTCGAAGCTGGAGGAAAGACACAGTTTTGACACCATAACAAGCAAATTTCTTATTGATTAGTTAATGAGTAACCGAATGGCTGCAGGGGGATGAGGTAGCACAAATACTACACAGCACAAAATTGACATTTGAAAAAAAAATACTAGAAGAATAGCTTGTTTTTGCTATGGTGTACTTTTTAAAAACCAATATACTGGCATTAGAAGTGCATAGATCCTCCTGTGGTCAACACTGTAGACAGTAAACTGAGCAGAACAGTTTTTGGGTTCTGGCTCTCCCCCTGTAATGCAAAGTCAGGATGTGAAACATTACTAATATACTGTATCTATCTCATACTTATCACTGCATATCATCCAGACTTTCTCTCTTATCTGCTGTTTCCACTCTTCCAGCCTCTTTTGCACTCTTGTCCCTTCATTTATCTTTTAGTCTTTTGTCTCTCTCTCTCCCTTCCTGGCGCTCTCTCTCTCTCCTGCCTCACAGCCTTCCCTCAGGCCCAGCTTGTAGTTTTCTGTCCATCAGCACTTTGGGGAAAACGATAGAGGGGGAAAGATGAAAAGAAGCGAGCGCGAGGCCTTGAGGCCTGCCGGCAGAGCAGCGAAGAGGCGGCAGGAGATGGGAGAGTGAAGAATCTGAAGTGGCGAGAGCGAGGCCAGCCACCTTACACTCCTCCATGTCCGGGCGTTGACAAATGGCTTTCTGATGACCTGAGATTAACTGGCTGAGAGGTCAAGATGAAAAAAAAGAAGCCCTGAAGACAGAAGTGGAGAAAAAGAGTGAAAAATATCACCAGAGAGAGAGAGAGAGAGAGGGAGTGAATGAGAGTGAGATGAATAGACCTCCCTCCTGAGAGCAGAGAGTTACCAGCTGTTGGGTGACGACTGTTAGCGGTGTGAGGAGGAGGTAGATGGATGGCAGTGTTTGTCTAAGTTAAGCTTTCCTCAAGTTCTGCTGTCAGAGGCGATTGACTGGAAAAACTGACAGAGAGATCTTAAACAGAGTGGCTTAGCATACACAAATATTTGTATATATCCAGGCAAAATCTGAGAAAGATAGAGGTGGTGTTTAAGAAATAGGAGGCAAACTCCGGTTCTGAAAAGTGAAGCAAATGCAGAAGTACCTGCATTGTCTCTAATGACCATCAGGGGGCGACTCCTCTGGTTGTATAGAAGTCTATGAGAAAATGACTCTACTTCTCTCTTGATTTATTCCCTCAGTAAACATTGTAAACATGAGTTTATGGTCTCAATCTCTAGTTTCAAGTCTTCTTCAATACAGCATGATGTTCATTTAGTAAATTATGCTCCATTTAGAGTCAAATAGACCATAAAGCAGGGTATTATTTATGGCGGGGCTACTGTGATTGACAGGTTGCTACCAGAGTCACATATTGCGTCTCTAGTAACTTTCGATCTCTGGTTGCAAAAAAACAAGATGGGGACAACCAAAATGCTAAACTCAAGGTTCAAAACCGCAGTTTACAGAACATTGTCTACGTCCACTTCCTGTACTCAGTCTATGGTGAGAACACGGATATCTCATCTTTAGCTCTCAAAAAGTAGTATGTTTACAGAAACATACAAATAAAATGTCAAATTTCTATGTTGGAAAACAATCCCAGAATAAACTCAAAACATTTGGTCTTGAGGCTACAGTCGTGTTTGGGTACAGCAGTGACCCATGTTAGTGGTTGACCTTACTTCAGGACTTCTTGTGCCTTCAGCATGTCACAGAAAACAAGTAGAAGAAGTAGTTAACATACTGTATCTTGTTGGAAATTTGTATGCTGTCATTTTTCCACTGTTGCTCTCAGACGGTAGAGCTTCTAGCCTCAGTGGCTTTTGTTTAGAAAAAGTAAACTTGCTTTAACTTAGTTAATATGGATAAACTTAAATCAGTCATTTCATGACCATTTCATCAGAAAAAGTACCTTCTCGGATTAAGCACATCAGACCTGAGAGGTTTACCAGAAACTACTTCAAAAGCAGGACTCAACTCAATGCAGTTCTGGTTTTCCCAATCAAACACAGGTGGGAAGCTGGTGAGGGATCACATCTTTGTCACATGTCTACAGGCGCTCCTGTAAGATTTCCTGGATAAACTCTTTCCAATTTTAAATGTACAAGACTATTGGCAAGTTTTTGCCTATTTTCCTTTTTTTTTTATATATATAAGAATTATCATTTTGCCATATTCGAATTAAATTGTTATTCTTTTCTTCGTGTTTAGGACTTTTACTTTTTCCTACTTTTGTTGAATTGTTTTTTGTCTGAATGTCCATTGTGTATCACTGCTCCATATAGAAAGTAGCATGAAAGACTAAACTCTAAAACATGCAGATCAGTTATTAATGTTTTGTTTTATTATATCTTAACATTTAAAGTGCCACATACACAGTTTGTATTTGCTTTTAGTTGCTGAATTGTTCTGTGTTATTTAAAGGTTAAAAACATTCTATGTCTCAATGTTCCCACCTTCTTAATTCATTGTTTGCTCTGCCTGCATTCCCCTCCATTGTGTGTTTGTTTGTGTAACTGTGTGGAAATGTATATTCAGTTTTGCTACAGCCGAACAAAGGAGGGGCCCGTTTTGTTGACCCGGGCTGATACATTATTTAATTCAATTACAACCATCTGTATGGAGGAAGTCGAAGGACGGCGAATGGTAAGAAAGCTTGGGCATTTAAGGTGTAAACCCACACTGGGAATGCACGGCGACCTTTAACCTGTGAGACAGATAGGGGAGAGCTCATGGTGCTTACAGATCCCTCTATTTTGGCTGAATATATATGTGTGTGTGTGTGTGTGTGTGTGTGTGTGTGTGTGTGTGTGTGTGTGTGTGTGTGTGTGTGTGGGCAGAATACAAAACCTCCACTGAGAATTGAAAAGGCTGTGGGAAGGTAATGATTGTAGCTGGAAGGCCACCAGTGTGTTCCCCACAGCTCTCATGAACCCAAAGTGACATTAACTGAGCATATTTTATGAAGGCTTGCAGCAGAAAAAGAATATTTGCAGCTTTTTATTCTGATGTAAGAGCCCTCTCATCGATGCATGGCTGCTCTCTGCTGTGTTATTAATATTAGACAGTAACCCTTTTACAGGAAGGTCTTCATTTCAGGGGGCAGAGCCCACGCTACGATCTGTCAATGAGCCTTTGTGCCGCAGTGGCACCTTGGACGCCGTGTGCCACAGAGCTATTATTTCGGAGACAAAGGTTTCTTGAGCCAGAGTGAAGCCGGTAGAAATGACAGTCGGGCTCTGAATGTACTGCAACAGAGGTCAAAAGCACTTGTGGGAATACAAATAATAGGCCCGGAAACCTTTTCTCACGCATTCATACCTTTTACAGGAATGGGAAAAAAGAATAGGAATGGCATTAAAAGCCTTTCTTGCTACTTAAAATGTATCGTGTAAAATTCCACATCTCGTTGCACGGAGAAATCTCAAATTCCATCAAATTTGCTCGTTTTAGTAGGAAGGATAGAAGTTGTAGAGGATGAAAAAGGGACAAGAAAGTACTTCAAGCCAAAAATGGTAAGTCCTGCATCATTTTTCATTGTTAATTAATACTTTGATTATGTTTTCCAAGTGATTTTGGCGGCCTGATTCTAAACAATATAGGGATATCTTTTTCATTTCAGCCTTTTTTTAAACTCCAGATGTGAGGAATAGTAGAAATACACATTTTTGTATAACTATTGAAGACTGTGTTATCATCCCCTTCCTTTACATATTGCTCCTTCTGTTTTTTTCCCCAGTTTTCCCCAACAGTACTTGTGTGTGTGTGTGTGTGTGTGTGTGTGTGTGTGTGTGTGTGTGTGTGTGTGTGTGTGTGTGTGTGTGTGTGTGTGTGTGTGAGTGTGTGTGTGTGCATTCTGATTGCTCAGACCTAATGGTGTGTCAGGACTGTGAAATGATCTGTGTCTTCAAATCCTCTCCCTCAGCTCTCTGTCTCTCTCACACACACACACACACACACACACACACACACACACACACACACACACACACACACACACACACACACACACACACACACACACACACACACACACACACACACACACACACAAACACTTTTGTCTTTGCTGATGGGAGTTCTCTACTGTGAAGATGCACTAATTTGGTTTGACTGGTTGTCAATATCGCCATGGAAACCTACATGACCTGCTTTGCATCTGGTTATAAGAGGTTTACTATTTAAAGGAGCTGTTCTTTAAATAGTAAACCTCCCTGCTGCGTATAGAAGCCTGCAATCAGCTGAAAAACAGCAAACACATAAACACCTCTGCAGGAGTTAACATCTTAGATTCAATTATGGGCTAGGAAAACAAATCTTACTCACCCACGTTGGCTGGTGAGAACCTTAATAAAACTGCTAACTTTCCAAAGACAACCCAGTAACGAACCTTTCAGAAGGATCCATGTCTCATCCCTAAAACAAGACGTATAAGTGCCTCATGGAAAGTTCACAGAATGGAAATGAAACTATGACGTCTTAAATGTCAAGGTCTTGGATACTCGTTACAGCTGGAGTTGGCGCAGCCTTACAAAAGGGATCCGTCACATTATTCAATCATCTTCGTACTATAAGCTATGAGATCCACATGAACACAACATTTGGTACCAAAGTTGGGAAAGTTTTGATTATAAAAGTTGAGATGAAATGAAAAATGCCTTTTTAACCCTTTATGCTCACATTCATTTAATTCACCTATTAAACAAACTATGAAAAAAATGTTTTAGTTTTATTTCATATCAAAATCAATTCCTTTTTATTTCTTGTAAAACAGTACCAACCAATAATATAATGACATCCATCCATTAATCAATCTGCAACTTTTTTAGAGGTCCAATCAAATGCAGAGAATTTCTCTCTTCTAACAGTACTAACAGTACACCGCTCATATAATCTGTTTTACTTAAGGTACAAACGCTAAAGACGCTCTAAATATCCGTTTCACTGGGACTTTAAGATATTTCTGTCAGAGAACTTCTTGCTGATTATGTGAGTATAACCAGCAAGAAGCATAATATAATATAAAGTGTTTATGTCAATGCACTTATAGGATTCAGCGATATTCAATTTTAATGTATATCAAACATTCTGATCAAACACAACCATACAGATTAGCTCTAAATAAACAATATCTTTTCTTTAAACTTTCAATAATATATTTGTTTAGCTACTTGGGTGCAGTAAAAAAAACTGAACAGAAAATTGACATCACCGTTTAAGTTGATATGTGGAACATCCAGCAGTTACGTAACTTTTAGCTCTGTTTTTGGTCTCTTAATGCTCCACTATGTTCACCCACTATCCGCTAACTGTGTCTGTCTGTTGCTTGGTGCTGAGTAGGTAGTGTGCAGTGAGTTTTTATGGATTATTTAATTTAATGAAAAGCAGGATAAGAAACAATTGCAGCTGGCTCAAGTGGAAGTGGGTTTGACGTGTAAGTTGAACAAAAGACAAGCTGCGGATCTGAGAGCGACAGATATTGCCGTGTCAAAGTTCACGTTGAATCCTGTCGGAGGCATTAGTATTATCATGGGAGGGCAGGGGCATAATTTCATTCCATCCATTCAGTAATTTCAGTCATAAGAGCAGTAAACTCTTTTATTGGGGGAGTTGGAAAACAAAAGACCTGCCATGGAAAAAGAAAAACACTCATCAAAAGGGGTTCCAGGTCAGATACAGGTCCTGTAGCTTTAGTTCAGTTCATTTATCATTCATTATATTTCTATTATGTTTTTCTTCAGTAGATAATTTAGTTTTTGGCACCAGAGTATCAACTGTGCCACATGATATCATCTGGGCTTTGTCTATAACTTTGTTCACAAAGTAACAATATGTCTCAGCAGAAAAAAACACATTTTTTTAAATTATCAAATTATGTTTACAGGGAAACAAAACAAAACAAAAATACGCTACGAAACTACTTGGTTAGCAAAAGTACTCACATGGGAAAAAAATGCATTTTCCTGGAGGAAGTCTTGTATTTTTTGACTGATCCACCACCTGAAACTCCTCAATATTGAATTTGAACATTATTTTTTAGTAGAAAGGGCTGCCTAGAATCAATCTACTGTAATATGACAAGTAAAAAGTAACTCTTATTTCCTTATTATTTTGCTTTCAGGTGCTACTTTTTAAGGTGAAGGTATTTTATCACAATGTTCCCTGAAGTTAAATTCATATACAGCTGTTGTTGACAGCAGCATCAGCTACTTCCTGTTTACAAAAAGTGCTTTTCAGAGCCACCTGCTCCTAAAATCGAGTCCTTGTCACTAATGACTGTATACAAGCACACCTCAGCAGTACCTATCCCCGAAACAAGCGCCTCTCACCTGTGCCTGTGCTCCTGAGTGGTGCCTGTCAACAAAACCGGCCCCCTCACTGTACGGAGGTTACAGTCGACGAGGGCCTCACAGCGCTCCGATGGGTCTGTTTGTCAGAGGGGCCGGCCTACGCACTGCAGACACTAAATAAATAAATAAACAAGTGCCTCCCAGCGGCGTGTGTACATAAATCAAGCATCCCTCACCAGTGATTGCGCTCAACAATCACCCCTCAGCTGTCCCCGTCTAAAAATTAAGAGCCTCTCGAAGGCCGTGCAGTAAGAAAACAAGTGCACTTCTGGGGCCCTTTTTTCCCCGTACTGATTCTATACATCAAGCACTCCCTCACTCCTACCTGGTCAAAGATCACAGTGATATTTCACTTTAATATCCTAGTTTCTATCTTTTGTTTTTTTGGGTGGTTATTGCACTCACGCCAGCAGGAGCTCACACACAATAATCCTCAAACAGCGACTCCTGGGATCCTCTGACAGTCGTGGGGGGGGAATGAAATATTACCCGGTTCTACTTTGTCTTGTGAGTAAACCTTGATTACATCTTCAGAAATACATGGACACTTCGGAGGATATTTTAATTCTTACCTTCAACTTATACTACATTTTAGTGTGTTGAACTTTTCTTTTTTAGAAGATCTTACTACGATCAGCCTCAAAAAACATAATTTGATATGCATTAAACTGTAACATTTTAATTAAAATGCTGCTTGATTGAGACGGAAATAATTCAAATATAGAAATATAAGAGGTAACTCTGCTTAATGAATACAATTTTTTTATACTTATGTACTACAAGAAGTAGTACATTTTTTAAAAGCAGTAAAGGATTAAGTTACAGATCTGTTTGTTTATAAATAGTTCCCCCATAATACATATTTTGGTTATGAATGGGCGACAATAAACTGCATTTGGAGTAGATTGTACTTAAGTTGCTCAGTAAGTATTTTTTGTTGCTGTTTTTTTTGTTATTCTTTTTAAATATATTTTTTAGGATCTATGTGATTATGCTGAGACAACAGTGCAAGAACAATTGTTTAGTTTGACTATATGTTTATGTTGTTTAAAAAATACAAAAAGAAAGGACAAAAAAAGAAACATAACCAATCTGAATACTTATTTTCCCCACTATCATCAAACGCCTCTCCTAACCAAGCCAAACCGTCCCACAGCGGCTGTACAGCAGCAAGTGTTTTGTTCAGGTGTAAGAAAAACAAGCGCCCCTCACAGAGTGTTCTATAAAACATGTACTCGACAGTGGTTCTTGTCAACAAAACAAGCACCCCTTCTGCCGTGGAGGTTTCCAGATGAAAAGGCCCCCCCCCTCAGGTGTGGTTGTCTGAAAATCAAGCACTCCTCAGTAGTGTGCTGGGGTTCTGTCTGTGTCTGTAATTGCTTTGAGCCGTCAACTCAGTGGTAAACTGAAAGGACCCAATTAAATCCCACATACTGGTGTCTGTCAGCGGGCGAGGGAGCACGAGAGAGAGAGAGAGAGAGAGAGAGAGAGAGGGAGAGAGATTGGTTGACATGGTTGAGCTTTTATATTGCTCCCAGCTGACTTTAAGCAGATTTGTTGTGGTGTCTCGTCACCATCTGAGCCCTGTGGTGTTTTGTGTTTGTACGTATGTGTGTGTGTGTGTGTGTGAGAGAGACAGAGTGGTAATAAATGTTTTTTACCCCCTACCTTTGCTGCAGCAGGACAGCAGTGCTCTCTCTCTCTCTCTCTCTCTCTCTCTCTCTCTCTCTCTCTCCATCACCTGCTTCCAGTTCCCTTTTGCTATCGACTGCCTCTATTATCATCCACATCTCAGCCAAACAGTTTGAGTTGGACGCCGTTTATTAACAGGCGATGTGTATCTGGATGAACAGATGTCGATGCAGCGTAAAGGCATGCATCAATCAGAAAGGCTTTGGGTCCGGCTCACGCTGTGGTTGGATGTCAGACGACAGGTGTACATGCAATCTGTACAGCGTGACCACATTATAGAATGACATCTAAATAAACATCTTCCCAGATGTGCAGATTCCATGGTAACAACAGGGGTAAATGGGTACCGGGTCAAAGATACTTACTTTCACATGATGTGAAGACTGAGTCAATTTACAAGAAGCAAAAACTGGCAGCAATTAATAAACTGTAATTAATCTGATATATATATATATATATATAAATAAAAACACTTTTGTGATTTCCAGTGGTGGAAAGTAACAGACTATTTACTCAAGCAGTGTATTTACAAATTTAAGGTATTCTGGTTGACCTAAATATTTCTGCCTTTCAAATACGTTCACATCTATACATTTAACAGGGAGATATGTTTTTTTACTTCCTACTTATTCCACCACATTGATTTGTTAAATTGAAAGTTAAGGATTTCATCTTTCTGTTGAACTTTGTGTGAAACAATTCACATTAAAACACAAGTAACAGTACATCAACTTTACATAATGCACAGGTACTCAAACAAACCATTTTGGGAAATTAAGGGACCCAATGCTTGATGTTTCAATTCAAATCTTTGTTCAGAGAAGGACAAAAAAATGGGTTTTTGGACATTAAAAAATAGCATGGTTGAACCTAAAGGACTTTCCAGGCTTGAGATGTGCTGTCACACCCAAGTGTCTTGGCAGATTAACTCCGGATCAGCACTAACTGTCATCTTTATGATGGGGAATAGGGCCCCAGACTGTGCACCTGAAAAAGCAAGTCGTACAGGAGAAACTCCAAATATTGGTTGTATTTTCTTCTACAAATAGAACGTGTTTCAAAGACTGTAGACCAGAATGGTAGGAAAGGTCGGACAGCTTTAACATATGCGCCTACAAATATGATGGGTTGTTATAATTCAAAGTATAACAGCATACAATGAGCCCTACTTCAACCAGCCACCACATTAAAATACTGGCTGAAGTGGACCTCTAATTTGCAAACCCAGTGGCCAGAATTTCTTTTTCTGCAAGCTAAGAAATATGATGAATGTTGACTTTCATGAACCCAAGATATGTTTCATGAATACATTTTCATATCAGCCTATCACGCCTGCAGATACGCACAATGCCACGATTGGTTAGGTTCAGGCAACGAAACTACTTGGTTAAGGTTTGAAAAGATCATGGTTTGTGTTTTAATCATTAAGTAACAATGTAACAAATGTTAAGTCAACATTTGCTTTTGATATCACACGGGACAAAAAAACAGCAGTCTACTAGGTGAAAGTCCTGTGTTTGTTTGACCCATCCGCCCTCAGTTGACTATCTCGTTTGATATACTTCTTTTTATATCACATATTAAAAACAGTAACTCAATTTACTGTATGACTTTGGCACTATGCGTCATTCAGTGTACTCCCTACATTTGAGAAATATGTAGTTTCACTTGACATTTTGGTAACTTATTTTCAATTTCAGTGTAAGTGGGACTTTTGCAACCCACAAAAGTCAGGTTTCTCATATACACAATAACAGATTACTGCAGGAGACACATAAGTGCTTATAAATCCACCAGTCGTCTCTGCAAATGCTGTTTTCTTACTTAAGCATTCATGCATTGTTGTGTTTATATCTCTTCTTCGCTCGCTTTCAATCTTTGACACAAAAACACACCACATCTTAGTCAGGAAACAAGATAAACTGAACAACAAAATGCAAGTTGTACTTCCATACTGCCTTGGATAAACAAGAGTTAAACAAAAACACCATAAAAAGTACCATTTTAAAAGTCAGGCTGCAGTCTCACCCAATTCCTCTCTCACTGTTCTCCATCCTTAATAAACCCTGCATCGCTCTAACCTGACCTTCTGTATTGCATCATTAGATGGACAATGGTAATCATGGATCAGCTTTAGGGGTCAGAGGTCATTCTAGCTGTGTTAATGGGGGTCAAAGAAAAGGAGACAGATGTACACACACAAGCATGATCAGGTAAACACACAGGCCAACCCTTGTTAAGTGTAAAACCCAGAATTTATTACTGAGCATCAAAGGTCAAATTGTGATCTGATGCTGAGGTTACAGTCATTTGTCTGCTCCCATCCTTCACAAAGATGTCATAACAAAAAAAAAAAAGGAAAATTGTCACGTGAAAATAGTCTGCTAGTGTTGCAACCAGGAAGAAAAAGACGGAAAACAACAAAGGAATTACTGAGCAAATGGATGAAAAAAGAAACAGACACACAAACCATAAAGAAATCAAACAAGCAAGGACACAAAAGCAGACTTAGGACGTCATCACCGCCAACACACACACATACACACACACAACCTTGTTTCAGCCCAGTAAATAAACTATCCATCATTGTTAGCCATCTGCCATCTTAGCCTATCAGAAGCCTGGGAAAGCTGTTACCGGGTGGCATAGGATATGGCGGCTTGCCGGATAGGGCCAATTGCCTCTGAAAGATTACTGCTTAAAACAAGGCTGTACATGTGTATTATGTTCGCTGAGCCGCCCGGGCGGCTGCAGCAGCCGAGTTGATACGCCAAAGGAGAAAAAAATAAAAAGATCTGAGGCAGCCGCGATTAATTCAAGCATGAACTTTTTTTATTCAAGGTTGGACTGAGATTCCATTTTCTGAGCGGTGAAAAGGAGATGTGTGGTTAACATGTCAGTGAGACCGATTCTTTTTGAACAGCACTTTGTGTTTGTTACATTGAGTCCAACGTGCTACTTTCAAATAACCTTTTAAAAACCTTTAAGTCTAAACACTGTTTTTTGTTCCATTTTAAATGTAATTTTTTTCTTTTTCATCTGTTAAATTTCCTTAAATGACACTTAAAATGTGCGTGCAAACTGCATGCTGTATTATTCCTACCAATTGAATTCATTTTAATTGTAAAAGTACGGTTTTCTGTTTTTATATATTTTTTTAATTTACAGTACTTTGAGCTACATAGTCTGTATACAATTTTCTATACAAAAAAAGACTATTAATGTTATTATTAACAGTTGTGTGTGTCATTAAATTCCAAAATCTAGTGCCTGCTGAAAACAGGAAGGATGAGTTGTGTATTTACGTTTGTTTCTGAGAGATATCCAACCTCATTGATGCAATCAGGTGCTGCATGTTACGTTATATTTGTAAAAGTGTGTATGATGTCTGCGTGGAGAGGGTGCTTAAACACACAAATGCACACATGCATGTATATGTGCAGACTGAAAAATGTACATAAAGAATAAAAGACCTATCAATACCCAGCTATCAACGCTTTTCTTTGAATTTTCACTGAAATCAAATCATCATGTCGTCAATACAGCGTTTCTTCCCAAATACCACGACAACTTTTAGTGTCCACTTTGTACTCTGTATTGATTTTGACCCGTGTGCAAATCTCCTTCCCATCTGAAATCCATATTCTCCCCCGTTAACATACTGTATCTCTGTGTGTGTGAGTTCATTCTCAGAGCCGCCGGCACTGTGAGGGGAAAACAAGATTGATCATTTCTGTTTGTCAGAGAGAGAGAGACACAGATTCACACACTGGGCGTAATATGTGTTACATTAGAGATACTGTATGCTGGTTTCTCTGCTGGGTCGTACTCACACATTGCACCGTGCTTCTTGAAGTGAAAGTGAAGAAGGTGTGCTGTGAGTGAGAGGTGGACGTCACTGGTTTTTGCAGCATTTGCTCTGCTCTCATGTTTGTGTTTCAAATCCAACTTGCATTTGAAAGATTCAGCGTAAAAAAAAAAAAAAGACAGAAAATTGCAGGTACAGGCAACCAAGATATAAAACATTCAAATTAAAGATACAATCCTTAAATGTACCGTTGCTTGTGAATTTTAATTGGGGCCGAGAGCATTCATGGAGAGCAGCAGCAGAATGTGGCAGGAAAGAACATGAAGGTGTAAACAGCAGACGTGGACCGGATCCCAGGTAAAGTCAAGAGACTGGTTGGCTACAATAGAAACTGGAAACTGTCACTCTGGAAGACATATCAAATAGGACTTGATGAAGCAATAAAAGCTTTTTCACTAAAAGAGCTCCGGATTGTGAAGCCAGACGGGGAGATGCATTCAGCACTAAATCACTAAATGTGTTTATTCTCTTAACAGAGATGCTATTCTCTTTTTCCTGTCCAGGGACTACAGATGCAAATGAGCTTGTAACTAACTCTGGTAACTGCTAAGATGCTGTGCACTGTCCCTGTCAAATAAACAAATAAATAAACTCTGAAATTAGAACATATAACCTGTAACAATCAGGTTAAAATCAATGATCATGGGCTTTGAAATTCCTGCTGGAAGTCCTGACGTCATGATGTATGAGGAGGCGATTTGATTTGAAAACATACTGTCATTCATATACAATTCAAGACAAATATTAGAGGTAGCATGACAAAATGATGTTCCCATTAGCTAAGCTGCAATCTTAACTACATTACGAACAAAACAATTTTTCTTCCGAATTACAGTTGCAGTTTTAAACATTTTGAAACAAGTTTTTTAACGGAAAAGCGGAAAAAGATTTAAGAAACTTAACTAAATTGTCAGGTTTGGAAAAAACGAATGTGCAACAAAAATAGTTGTTTATGTTTGATAATAACAATGATTATAATAACTGTATTTATACAGCACCTTTGAAAATAGAGTTTACAAAGTCCTTTGACAGTCAAAGCAAGGCAATATAACGCAACAAAAGCATTTGGTTCACACAGGACACGCACACCAGTCTTCTGGGTGAAAAGCCCCTCCACCACCCCGACCTCCTCACCACACAGACTTTGGGGGACTCAAAGGTATTTGTGATCAAAAGCAAAACGTAATCCACGAGAAAAATGTGTTTAGTCTCGCAACGTAATTCGCATCGCTGTGTGGTTGTGTGGGAATGTTGTTGTTTTTTTGTCACGATTTACCTTGTTGATTTTCTCTCTAAATTAAAGCACCCAGCAGCCTCCACATCATATCTACAAACATCTCTGTGTATCTCTTTCAGCACCGATCCACTCTCTATTCATCTATTCCCTCCACTCATGCTGTGTGTTCTCCTCTCTCTCTCCCTCAGCTACCGCGTGTCGGGAACTGAAACATTATGAATCATATTCAACAGGTTCCCATATGAGATGGTGAGCGATGGCGTGAAGTCGATCTAAATTCATCTTCAGGCCCGCTGGAGGCATCGGGCTCGGCTTTACAAAGTGACAACATGACATCATTTTTATATAGCAGGGGACTATAAAAAGGGAGCGATCGCGTGGACATCCTCATCACAGCTTATTTTTTTGTGAAACCTCGATTAATTAAAACCAGGACAAGACTGGAGTGAAGCCTGACGTCTGTAATTGCAACATGGCAACCCTAAATTAAGATTAATGATAGAATCACACAATATTTTACATAAAATAATTTGGATTTTGGTGGGAAAAGTACTCAAATTAGCAATAGTACAGAGATGAAATACAGGATTTAGGATTTTGCATTCAAAGCTTTGTTTAAAGGACCAGTTTGTTGGATCCTCTTCCTTTCCGAGCCTGTAAAAGTACAAATGTGAAAATGTTCTCTCTGGAGCTCTAGAGTGTTTGGTTTGTCAGTTCTGATCTACTAAAAACATTGGGATGACTCATATACATAAATATGAAAAGGCTAATTCTAATCTAACGAAAACCCAACTATTGTTAGTTTCAGGTGATTTTACACCAATGAAAACATGTTATGAATATTATATTCCATCATAATGGCTTAAACATACCCATACATCCGACAGACTGGTCCTTTAAGTAAAAGTATTAGCATTAAAATATATTCAAAGTACTAAAAGTGAAAATACTCAATATGCAGAATGACCCATTTCAGAATTATTGTATTATATCTATGGATGCATTAATGTGTAAGCATCACTTTAATGTTGCAGCAGGTAAAGGTGGGGCTAATTGTTACTATTGTATACGCTTGGTAGCTTAATCTATATTAATACAGTATAAACTCAACCGGTTTGGGAACAGTACTGAGTACGCCTCCTGGGCACTGCCATGGTGCCCTTGAGCAAGGATTTGTACCCCCAAACATCTCCGAGGTCGCTATATAATAGCTGATCACACTAAATTTCATTGTCTGCTGTGCTATGTACAATGTGTGACAATAAAAGTACATTTACATTTAGATTATTATAGATCTATCAAAATGTACATCATTTATCATTTGATTAAATCTTGTTTTAATAATAATTATAATCTGAAAAAGTAACAAGTAAAACTGTCAGATGAATGTAGCATAAAATAATACCTAATAATTATGCTTAAGTACAGAGCTTGAGTAAATGTACTTAGTTTCTTTCCATTACTAGACTGAGTAGGATTTGTTCACCTTGGTGAGTTCATGCACAATAAAAAACTAATTATTTTTAAATCCTTCTTCTCTGGAATGGATCAGACATCTCTCTCCCAGCCTCCTGTTCTCTGTGCTGTTTCCTCCTTTGACAAACACAAGAGACTAAACTGAGATTATCTTGTTTGGAGAAGCTGTGTGCACGCTCCCACAACGTGCATCAAGTACAAACCAAAAGATCAATGATTTCTGCTACAGTACCGCTCATTAGGAAGACACCAGTTCAGTTTCCTCCGTGCACATGTGCAACATGAGAAGAGCCCACCAGTAAACACAATGCTTTGTGCTCTTCCTTCCATCGTTTTTTTTGTCTGGCCTTGGATGATTTACCAGCCTGCTGACTATTCAGCCTGCTGAGCTCTCATCTGAAAGTGATACTGTAGCTGCATGATGCTTGTAAATCTCAGCTGTGTGAACGTTTTATGTCAGATCATCTTCTGGTGGGAATTGCCCAGACTGAAATATAAAATCTGTGCAGAGAGAGAAATAAAAAAAAAGGACAGCAATTATTGGTCTTTTACAGTTATGGAGGTGACAAGAACAAAATGTGTACCGAGGCATAAACATAATTTGCCATCTGTATGTGTGAGAATCTCCCTCTTTTGCATTTGACTTCTTCCACTAATCCAAAGATTGTTCAGTTGATGTTTTTTTCAAAATAAATTCCAGGCCGCTGAATAAAGAATGATATTTTTATATGGTAAATATAATCTAACTTATTCTATTAATGCTAATGTAAAGTATTTATGTGCTGAGCATATCATTAAAAAACTGCTTTAAAAAAAATGTATATTAAAGTTAAATCATCTTTGAAATGAAATTTCTTTTGAATTTAGTTAAACAACAAAAAAGTTAAATTGGACAAACTTAAACATTATATTTCCATCCATCCCACATAAATTCAATATGTGAGTGGGTACATACATGGAGGTATTTTAGAAACTGGATACTAGAATCCAAAATTGCCATTGGCTTGAATGCAAACTGCTCACAGAAAGCACAATGTAATACAATAAGGACTCTAGGTTTAGTGACCCGCTGCATAACAGCCCGCCCCAGTGACTTCCTGCTCGGCCCACAGACTTTACATTGTTATGATTACATCACTCCTCTAGGATCTGGAACAGTTCAACAAATATAAAGCCTTCATGGAGTTTGACCTGTGGAAAGTCTTTCATAATGGTCGTCTACATGGAAAATACAGTTTGGACCACAGGGGATTTATTCTGGTGCAGTACCACGAGTGACCACTGGGGTGTATTGGCAGTGAGGTTGAATGGTGTCATCATATCTCTCTGAATACTACCGTGGTCCCACACAGAAGAGAAGGGAAAACTCAACATGTCTGATATGTTTTCTTTATTAACTTTATACTTTAATAAATTGTTAAACAGTGCAGGATGGCAACTTATTGTTTTATATTCACAAGTCACCGCTTTTTGGTAGAAGCAATTGATGAAACAAAAAGTAAAATGTGTTGTTAAAAAGGTTTTTCCCCACCTGGTAACCAAACCAAAGTCCCGGCAGTGAATGGCAATTAAAGTAAAAATATTTTAAGGCAGCAACATAATTCAGGGGTAACTAAAGACAAAAGATATCTAGCTGTAACAAACAAACAGAAAGACATTTACTACACCTAACTTAAAAAGTAAGTAAAAGAGAGGAAAACAGTGCAAAAGAAAATAGCAGCGCACATCTACAACTGCAGTGCTATTTTCCAAATGTCGAATATTCTATTTACAAAATGTATATAGATACTTATATGCATAGATAAACAACAAGGGCACTAAGCTCAAGTACACACTCAGACAAAACACAGGGAAAACTAGTGAGGAGAATGTTCAAAATGACCCTCTAAAAGGAGAAAAAACACAGTGGTCATCCTCGTCTACCGAACAACAGGAGTCTATTCTTCGGAAACAGAGACTTTCTTATAACAAGTTGCCATTTGATGAACCATTTGTCATTCCTCTCTCCTCTTTTGATACCTTGCTAAAATCCCACACAACGTTTTTGTTCAATTCACAGCTTGGCTCATTTTGCCAGAAATGTGGAGTAAAAATACAAACACATACTCGACAAATGGGCGACAAACTGTGGAATTTTTGGTGCCGGCTGTAATCCGACTTGCTTTTAAGGAAGGACAAATAAATGAGCCTGAGACTAAAGAGCAGGAACTATTGGCAGTATGTGTGTGTGTGTGTGTGTGTGTGTGTGTGTGTGTGTGTGTGTGTGTGTGTGTGTGTGTGTGTGTGTGTGTGTGTGTGTGTGTGTGTGTGTGGTCAAATGTATTATGTTTTTATCAAGTTAGATTCTAGGTTCTGAAGTGATGTCTTTATCTTGATCCGTGAAGAAAATGATGAAGAAAAGTGAAGAAAATAAACATTAATGATTATTCTTATTCTACTTTTAGATTGTTATGTGTATGAATGTCGACAGGTGCAAAACATTGGGGAAATGCTAAAGTGCAAAAAAAACCAATCTGAAAGCTCCAATGCATTCCAGTGCATTGCCAAGAAAACCTGGAAGCTGAAATGTATTACTGGTGATGTTAGAAGCTTAAGTGCATCACCTAAAGGAGCAGGAAAAGCTTAAAGGTGAACAGAAATACTGAAAATACTGAAAATACTGAAAAAGAATTTTCTTAAAAATGCTGAAAGAAGAAATGCTTTTTACCAACATCTGACATGAAAAGCATCGCTAGACATTTCACAGCAAGTATACAATTTGCATATTAAAGCACTGATACAAACAATATTCGATGTAGTGTTTAATGTAAACAGACATCAGGTTCCTATAGAGCACTTGCTCATTTTTATTAACACTAAGGCACTATAGATCAACAGGTTTAATTTATCATTAAGACAGAAGTGATACCAACTTTTGTGGAACACAACAACATCTCTGCTCTGAGTCTCTGCTGCATATTGAAAACCAAATATAGAAATACATGAGCACATTAATTAGGATCTAGGTGTCTTTGCAGCATTAAAACAATGTCAAGCTCCTCCTCAGGCAACAGAATGAGGAAAGCTTAACAATAATGAGATCTAATGTAATAATTTGTGCAAAAACTTTTGTAACTGAAATTGGTCTCTCATGGATACAAACACAACAACCTTTCTTCCTTTCGCTGACCTCCATCTACTGATTCTGTTCATGCTGTTTGGTCTCAGGATTTGTCCACAGTGATGTAACCGCCCTAGAGGTCATGGGTAAAGCACAAAGGGAGGAGGTTATGGATCCAGGGATGAGGGAGTGATGGAGGGAGCGAGCGAGGCCCAAGGTTAAAGTTAAGCAAGAGATCTCCTTATGGTTTTTCTCTGCTTCCATCTCTGGATTGGATTTCAGAGTCCCAGCAGCAGTTGGATTTCTTTGCTCCAATTTAAAGAGAGAAAGTTTGTTGTATTTTGGTCACAGCGGTCACTTTAAACTGAACCTTGTCCTGAAACTCTGACAGGAAGGTTCTGTTATTGATCCTGTGTGTTTGCCCATTAGCTACTTGGCAGATTTTAGTGTTAGCGATACAGGGAGTTATAAAAATGTAATGATTTTTGTTTCAGATTTCTCTTTTTGTGGATTATCACTGCCAGGGTCTGGGTTTAGATTAGGGCTAAGGTTTATCAGTCTAAACTGTGGCATCTTTTAACACTTTCGCCGTTCAACAAATATTATATATTAATACTATTATTCAACAAATAGAAACTGAAAAGATTTATGCAACTGAGTGTTTTCCACTTTATACATGGTTTGATTTTTGGACAGAGTTTTGAAAATCATATTTTTCATGTGAGTTGATATCATACATCATGTTAAATTAGTAAAAAATAAATAATTTAAGATTTGATTTAAATCCCTCTTTTAACTGTACACCTTACAAATAGTTCACAGTACCAAAACTGAAGATGCTCTAACTTTTTGAATCATAGATTGTACATAAGAAGTCATCGTGACACAGCCCATTGATTCGTGGACTGCCGTTTGGAAGCCTCAAGTTCGTTGATTTGGCTGTCGCCATCTTGGATTACTGCAACCAGTGAACGGAAGTTACCTTATGTGTAATGTGGAGTAGTGACATAGATACGCCATATACTGCTCCGGTAGTGACCTGTCAATCACAGTAAGCAAGCCCTAAAACATACCCTGCTTTATGGTCTGTTTGACTCTAAATGGAGCATCATTTACTAAATGAACATCATGCTGTATTGAAGAAGACTTGAAACTAGAGATTGAGACCATAAACTCATGTTTACAATGTTTACTGAGGGAATAAATCAAGAGAGAAGTAGAGTCATTTCCTCATAGACTTCTATACAACCAGAGGAGACAGAGACCTGATGGACAGTAGAGAGAATGCAAGTTTAAGACACTTCCAAATTGGCCTCACCCGTCAGAACTGGAGGTTATCGCCTCGTTTCAATGAGACTTTTAAGCTTTCACGCTCCCTCATCTTCAGTGTGTGCTGGAGTTGAATGTCTTTCTCACAGCATAGAAGAGCGATCAGACCCACTAAACTGCAGTCCAGACGATGGATGCTCAAACCACTTTCCCACCTCCTCTTCCTGTGGGTGATAAAGAGAGACGTTTTGGTGGCTCATTGGACTCGGAGTACAGTGACGCGGTGATATCAAAGGTTCAAATGAAGCTCATAACATTTTCAGTGCATCATTTGCCCATCTCATCTTCCACGCTGCTCTCTGGTGGAGCAGAAACACGGCAAGTTATCTCTTCAAAGTAATAAATGATTTACTTGGGAATGCAGTTGTTAAGTTACATAAATGTCAAGAGACTCTTTTAGGATGCAATCTGAACCTCTGAAGTAAGAGACGTTGTTTTTTGCAGCTTTTGCAGATATCTGGGAGTCAGAATATAACGGAGAAAAATTGGGTAGAAATTAAACTGTCCAGTTTTTCCCGCGATGACATTTACAAGTTGTGTTTATCTGCTAAGATGAATGCTTCGCTGATAACGTTTCTCTGCCTCCCTCTGTCGTCCCAACACTGCCCCCTCTTTTTTCTTATGAATATAAATAGCCTCTCCAGTACATTTTAAAGGGAATTAGTGTACCGATTATTTTTCATACAAAAAACACACAGAAACACAGTTCTGGATCCTTCTTTTAGGGTCTGGCCACAGCACCTCATCCACCCTCCCTTCTTTCTTGTGTTGTTCTTCGTTGTAGCTTGTAACTACAGTATAAAGCTGCTGAGTGTATTGTTTCTGTGATAACTGACAAAGCCCCATGCTTCTTTCATAAATGTTTTACTCACAGTTTGCAGAAGTCCACCACTGTTTTTCAGTGTATTATTTTTCCTAATTTACATGACGCATAATAATAACTTATCAAAGCTCTGTCCAAAAATCAAACCATTTATATAATGGAAAACTTTTGTTGAATAATAAGTGCAGCAATTATTGAGAAAACGGCAAAAATATTCAAAAATGCCACCGCTTAGACTGATAAACTCTAGCGCTAATCTTATCCCAAACCCTGGCAATGGCAATCTACAAAAAAGAAATCTGAAACAGAAATCATTACATTTTTATAACTCCATGTCTCCATTGAGACTTCAAACTTTTGTTTTCATATAAATGTACAGTTGGCAGTTTAATAGTTTTAAATAAAAAAGACTCTCCCTGAGTTATTTTTCAACATTCAAGTCAATTACAGACAGAATGTTTTTTAAATGGTCAACGTTAGAACAAAAAAAACCTGCACACCGTCTTCTTCACTTGCATATAGATATATTTAGTTACAACGTTTCGGTACACAGACCTTCATCAGGTTACTTTCCAAGATAATGAGGATGCGTGTCTTAACCCTCCTGTCGGGTTCAAATCTGACCGACTTACAACTTTAATCAATCATAAATATTGTGTTTTGCATCTGATTGCCTCAAGGCCTTAAATGAATGGGCATTTGAACATATAAAATTGCTGATCACCTTTCATTGAATTTTGATGGTCAAAAACAGCCCCAGTGACACATAAGGAAATGAATGGGAAACACTAGATTATGTCCATTCATCAGATGGAAAACAGCCCCATCCCACACATACACACACACACACACCCATCCCACACACACACACACACACACACACACACACACACACACACACACACACACACACACACACACACACACACACACACACACACACATGTTCTGAGTTTCTGTGAATCTGGTCTCTGTTTAGATTTTGATTTAGATTTTTTTACAATAAATGGAATTTAGCGATACATTTTCAGTGTCTATTCTTTGTATATTCACAGCAGTTATTCGTGTAAACCACTAGTCTGAGACATTGTTTACAGCTTAAAAAGGTGTTAAATAAAATTTGGTGATGATTAATGGTTTTTGTGTTAATGTAAAAGCAGTTAAAACAGACCGGTCAAATTTGACTGGGAACACTAAAGTAAGGGGGGAGAAACGAACACGACAGGAGGGTTAAATCGGTTGGTATACCTATGTAGACCAATCAGGTCGCACGGCTCTCATGACATCATAAATCAAGAATCAATTACATCATATTATGGCACTAAAGGCCTACAATATCAACATGAGAACATATACATCATTTCATATAGGAAGAGTGTATTCAATAGTTTGAAAAAAAATTAACAAAGGTTAAAAACGATAAAGTGTTCAAAATCAGCTCCATCTCGAACAACTACAAAACTGCTGCACTTAACATCATATCATATCTTCGTCTAGTCAGACATCTCCTTTGGTCTCTGTTTTTTTGTCCAGCTGTGTATTAAAATCCAGTCTACAGCCAAGAGTCTTATTTAAAGCATGATCATTACTTCTACTAATCCACCCACTCTGTCCCTCCCTCATCTCCTCCTCTCGCCCTCCCTTTTCCTCACTTCCCTTCCCTGAACTCCAATTAAAAATCAAGTGATGATTGAACCTCAAACAACTGAAAAAAAAAATCCGGGAGAGTCTTAATTTAACCATCCATCCATTATTATCTGAACTAAAGAGAAACAAACTCCCCGGGCTTGATCTATGGACATTAATTAACTCTCCTGTCTCCTCTCGCCTCCCTTCTCTCTCTCAAATTAAATATCAGGTTGTTAATTTGACAAGTTGAGTTTATCTTCTCTCGTTCCTCGCTCTCATTCAGCTTGTGTTCTGTCTGAAACCAGCATCTTTAGCTGCTAACTGAGTTTTTTCAGTTATTTTTTCCCACTTCTGAACATTTTCCAAAGCTGCATTGACACGTTTTTATTGTTTCAAGTTATATTTTGAAACACAGATCATAACTTGAAATGATGAGCCACATGCAGGTGAAACTATATGGAGAGAAATAAGTGTCAAAACAAGTGACAAACTTATAAATGACATATTTTTTTATAAATGATGGTTATAACCATAATGTATATATACATATATTAGCAGGACTTTCTGCCCAAAGTATCTCAAACATATTGTCCACTTCTTTTTCACTTCAAGAATATTATTGTTTTAAATTGTCAAATTAAGTAACTCACAAAAAAAAGAGGAGTAATAAAGGAAATGATGAATCAGAGCTTTTATCAAAGACACATTTTCCACATATGATGAAAAATGGCAGAAATAACACACACAGATATTAATCAAAACAGCATTTCCTGCTCTTATCTTATCTACTTCACTAACATTCAATCTCCGCTGACTGACAGCTCATTAAACTGGTCTGGTTTGTGGTCGGGAAATCCTTGTTTCTCATCTTGGTTTAGTAATATTACCTCCTCAATGATCTGGAAAAATGCTGTCTTATCAATAGAACAGAGCTTGACCCTTTGCTAAGCCACGCCCCCCCCAATGATACTTCATCAACCTGTCAGAGCTACTAAAGCAACCATGGAGCCCTGACCAGTTCTCATTCACAGGGCGTCAAATACGGCACTTTTGTCGCGCTTCACTTTCACGTTACAAAATAAGTATCTTTTTAACCTAAAAGCAAGATATTTTCTGCCTAAAGCTAACAAAATGGTTCTGTTACCTAAATGTTGTTGGACAAAATTTTAACCACATTTCTTCTGCGTCTGTAGGGGAGCATCATAGTTTTATACATTTGGTCCGGGATGTCAAACTGATTCAGCAGGGTAAACCTTTAAAAGAACCAGAGTCAAATTCCTTGTTTGCATACAAATACATGGCCAATAAAGCTGACTCTGATTCTGAAAAGATAAAAGTGAACCACCACATCACCTGGAGATCATTTCATCATTTCATTAGAAGACATTTCATTGTCTTCTAATGAAATGAACAAACAACACTGTGCTTGTAAAGCCGGGTAGATCTTAATTCACTGTTACAACCACTAAAAAGCAAAAGCAGCATGTGTATACATTTGGTATACCTTCAGTAGCTGGCAAAGTGCTAAAGTACTCTGCTTATGTTAGCTCCTCATTTTTTTATGCAGAAACATAATGTGTTTTAGAAACGTGTACCTTCTTCCAACCTCTACAGGTAGCAAGTTTCACTATGAGACAATGTTTAACCATGACTAGCTCCAAGTCCACAAAAACAGCTTGAAAATGAGGAAAACCTAAAATAATTGCATGAGTGTCAATGGAGCGAAGTCCGATAGTTGCCAGACCCTGGTCAGAATTGGTTATTGCTACGCTACGATTGTCCAGTCTGCGTTTCTTCTTCTTCTAATCTAATCCAACATTAAATAAAGAGTAGAAGTATTATTTTAGTCCTCTCCTCCCCTCTGCGTCTCGTCTTCAAATTCAGCTTATGGGCCTTTTTCTTTATCAATGTGCTGGTGGTTGTTCTGGTTAAAGGGAAACAGTTTAATCCTTCCACATCATTATTAGACATTAATTGGCTCATCCTATCTTTTGCCCCCTTTCGGGTCTCCTATCTCGACCTGACTGGGCTTGATTAATTCATGTCTGCAGTACGTGCTGAACCTGGGGACAATTTTAAAACAATCTCCCTCCCTTCTCCCTTCTCCTTCTTTTTACAATCCCCTGCACTGTATTCAGACAAGAAGTGAGGACAAGTTTTGTTTTGCTGGAGAAAATAACATAAAGTGGTAAAAAGAAACTGAAGCTTGCATTTTTACACAATCATTACAGTCTGTATCAGTGTCCTCTATAGGGAATGTCCTGTCTCTCTTCACTGTCACTGTCAAATAAAGACATTAGGGGCCTAAAAAACTAATCCAAAAGCAAATGATAATAATAATCAAAGCACCTTTTAGTCGCTGATGTGTCCATGTGAGCACAGATGGCTCAAATGACAATAAAAACTTTGACAGAGCAAAATCCATTTAAACCCAGTGAGCCACACAGGGGAAATAAATCATTATTTAACTTAATGATGGCAGTGAAAGGGAGCAGTGTCACGACCTGCCTCGTTGAGATACTGCAGGTTTCCTCTTCCTGCACAAATGGAAATCTTTCTTACAGTCCATTTTTGTCAATTTCTGTGATTTTCTCAGACTCAATCTCTTACAACATAAACACTGTTTTTCTTATGTTTTATCATCAAAGTCTCATTTTTAATGCTTTCCTACAAAGCTTCTTTGTGGTTAATGACTTTTTTACTCATGCAAACAACTTTTTGTACATTTTGACACATGCTCTATCTCTATGAGACACGTGGCAGCAACAACTAGCTATCAAAGAGAACAAAAGTTCCTGAGCAACAAAAAAAACTGTTGAGACACACGACCAGGCCATGTTCACTCTTTTTTGGTCTTTTTTTTTTTTACCAATGTGTCTAATTACAGGTCAAGCAATCAATACACTTTGGAGGATTGGGGCCCCTTAAGGAATGTAATGGAGAGCTGCACTCAGCCAACCAACGTGTCCTCAGTGAAGCAAGTTATGAGTTTTTGACCGGAATCGATTAGAATGATGGAAAAGGTGGATAAAATGGGTCTCGGTCGGAAAAAAAGGGCTGAAGCAAGCTCTTAAGAGAGGAATACAAATCTGTCTCCTAAAAGGCACAGAGTGACCTCTACATACAGTGAAGGTCGGACTTACAAATACAGATTTAACTTTTCTTTAAGATCCAAAGTGTTGCAACTTTACAGTAATGTTCCTACCTGCTGAAATATTACCAGTTTTAGAAGCCAGTCTTTTATCCATAATACATAATTCTAACTCTCTTCTATCAACGAGGTCAGGGTTATTTGTAGGCTGAGCCATGATTTATGTCATTGTCTCGCAGATTATTGTCACAGAGAGATTTACAACCTGAGAACTTGTTTAATATTAATCATCTTTGTAAATCGGGATGATTGTCAGATATTCAAAAGGTTAAATCCCTTCAGACTTATTTTCTAGGATCTGCAGTCAGATAGGGAAACTGTGTGACCAGCTGGCATTGTTGCAAATTTGTGCCTTAAATGGAAAAAGATCATCCTGCAGATTAATCATCACCTGGGAGAGATGTCTGACCTGGTGGATTAATGGGACCAGGTTTTACCCTCGGTAATATTAAAAACCTCCATCTGTACCTCCATCCTGCAGGCGTTTGTTTGTGCTGCTGCTGCTAATACTGCTGTCACCTCTGTCATCTGTTCTCTCACTGTGACATGAATGAAACAAGGGATTACTATCAGATTCTACATGGGTCGGATGCCAGCTGAGAGACACCAAGTTGGTTCAAAGGCTGTCGGCTGAACATCAGGTGGCTCATTACGCAAAATCTGCTCTCGCGAAAGGTTCGAAATGAATTTTCTGAAAAAGAACTTTGACCAACTGAAATCACATTTGATACATCTTGTATCATAAGTAAAAGCCTCAAATTGATTAATGCTGAAAATCAGTTAATCAGCACATATTTGATGACATTTGCTCTGTCATTTGATACCCTTGCACAAAGGGGGACACTATGCAGATGTATTTTTTGGGACTGCTGTTTTTGTCGCAAATCATTTTCACACAAACCTTGAACAATAAAAACAAGAATTTATTTTAGAGCTTTCGTGCCGCGCATTAAGACACCAACCAATGAAATTGTGCAGAACATACCTATATTTATTAAACAACAAGATGGAGGCTCCGTAGTTTAACACATTACATTACATTACATTACAGTCATTTAGCAGACGCTTTTATCCAAAGCGACTTACAGGAAGTGTATTCAACATAGGTATTCAAGAGAACTACTAGTCACCAGAAGTCATAAGTGCATCTCCTTTCTTAAACAAGCATCTTAAAGCATAAACCAGAGCAAAAGTATAGTGCAGAGGCAAATTACTACGAAAACAATAAGTGCAACAAACTAATACGAATACAATAAGTGCTACGAGGAAGGCTCAGGGTAGTACTTCATGAAGAGGTGAGTTTTCAGAAAGATGGGCAGCGACTCTGCTGTCCTGACGTCAGTGGGGAGTTCATTCCACCACTGAGGGGCCAGGACAGAAAAAGCTGTGACCGGGTGGATCGGCCGCAGGGACCTCTGAGCGACGGGGCAACCAGTCGCCCGAGGCAGCAGAGCGGAGTGGTCGGGCGGGGGTGTAGGGCTTGACCAAGGCCTGGAGATAGGAAGGAGCTGTTCCTTTCACTGCCCTGTAGGCTAGCACCAGAGTCTGTAACTGGATGCCAGCTCTTACAGGGAGCCAGTGTAGAGAACGGAGAAGGGAAGTTGTGTGGGAGAACTTGGGGCGATTGAACACCAGACGTGCTGCAGCTTTCTGGAGAAGCTCCAGAGGTCTGATGGCCGACGCCGGGGCTCCGGCAAGTAGTGAGTTGCAGTAGTCCAGGCGGGAGATGACCAGAGCCTGGATGAGCACCTGCGCCGTCTCCTCAGTGAGGAAGGGGCGAATCCTCCTGATGTTGTAGAGGAGGAATCTGCAGGAGCGTGTGACCGATGCAATGTTTGCTGAGAACGACAGTTGGTCGTCCAGGGTCACACCCAGATTCCTCACAGTCCGAGTTGGCGTCACCACGGCATCATCAATGGTGATGGACAGGTCTCGGTGCGGGCAACCCTTCCCCGGGAGGAACAGTAGCTCCCCCGGGAGGAACGTTTGATATACTGTGTATTGGTAACTGCAACAAAATAAAAAAGTTAGTTAAAAACAAGCAAAAAACCCAAAATTACTCTCATGATGAAATATTTACACACAAACTGATTTTACATCCAACTCAGCCTTACAGACTCATTACTCAACAGAGGATTACTTCAAAAGTTATATCAAAAATGATATTCATAGAGTTATGAGATGAGAGCTTTGAAATTAAAATACTTATTCCAACTTTCACATCGTGTCACACACACACACACACACACATATTATACTTCAGGGCATGGATACGAGAAAATCAATGTTGGAACAAAATAACTCCCAAACACACATAGAAAACTACAACTAAAGAATCTATCTGAAACTGAAATTCAATCATCTGAGGAAATGGAGCTTAACAACTTAATGGGAAGAATCAAAGGTGGTAATTATGTAGGGAAATTATTTGATATGCCTCTCTAAGAATCATATGAGGCATGTGAGAGTGGGAATCCAAAATGATTTAATTACCAAACTTATAATTATTTTCAATGAATCAATAGACAAAGGAAACAAAGTGCTGAAGAAAAAGAAAAGTTAGTTGAAATACAAATACAAAAAAACTGGACAAAGTCTTTGATGCAATTGATTTGATGTTGGCGTGTGTGTGAATACATAGGCAACATATCCTCATACAACAGTTCATATGATGTCTTACGAAAAGTTACTCCTAATTTTTTTGCGTTTTCCTGCAAAAGCCAGCAACACGTGTCAATTTTCAATCATTACATACATACAGTCCTTTCAAAAGAATCTTTTCATTTCACAGGAAACAACTCAGTTAGGTTTCAACAAAACAACTTAGTTTAAGAAAACTTCGTCCTTTGGGTTCAATATGTGCAATAAGTGCTGTAACTCTAGTGCGCAAATACATCTTCTTCGTTAATGATTACTTAGATAACCTACAAAATGATTAAGTGGGATGTCTAAGAATTACGGCACATTGTTTTTCTTAGTTATAGCCACAAATGTAAGACGAGACCAGCCTGGTATATGTGTACGGCTTTGTGCACAAGAGAAAGTTCAGCAGGAAATGTCTGTGGCCTTAATGTTTATTGATTGTGGTCATATAGAGGTGAGAGACTCTATTGGAAATACTGCCAGCTGTAACACACCCCATGCACACACACACACACAAGCACTTATATTACACATAAAGAAGCTGGCTAAGGGCTTTTTGTTTTGTATCATTGTAAGAAAGCTTGCCATTATATTTGGTAATGCTGTTACTTTTGTCCTAATAGAAAGAAAAGAGCAAATAAGACTTGTCACTTTTCTAGTATTCACACTGTACATACTGACAGACATGAATGTGACACATTCAATAAATCAAGTGACTCTAGGGTATTGGACTACGCTGACAGGAAGTGAACCCCTGATGCAGGAAGTAAACCCCCAGACAATCGCTTTAAGTGGAGCGGAGATGTCTTTCTGAACTTCCAGTTCGATCCGGAAAATATGAAAACAACCAAAGAGCAAAAAACTAAATGAAAATTATTGATTCCCCCTTTTTTTTATTACTTTAATCAATTTCTATTGAACAACTTAAAACCCACAGAGGCTGCCTGAGAGCAATAGACAGTGAGAGATAATGAATAATAAAAGAGAGAAGAGTGGATGAAAAGCAGAAGAGGATGTAGGATCCAGTGGACGGGAAGAAAGTTAATGAAAATTTTTGAAAAAGCAGGGAGAAGAGGAAAGAAATAAGAGAAAGGAAGGATTTCTGTTACATTCAGTGAGACGCAGCAGGAAGATGAAAAGAGGAAAATATGGAGGAGTGAGAGAATGACAGGATGAGAATTCAAAGATACAGTTAATGGAAAAAAGTGTGAGACAGCAGAGAAGAACAGAGGATTGCAAGAGATGGAGATAAGGCAGAGAGAAAGAGAAGCTGGAAGTCATGAGAAAAAAAGAAGAGGGATTTACTCTGACAGATCCATGAAGAGAAAGGGACAGAAAAGAGAGAAAGAGAGGCAATTCAGGGAGGTAATGCAGTATTGAGCAGAGGTTCAATCTTTCACTGCTCTGCCTGAGAAGCTGTCTGCCTCCTTAAACCTCCCACCTTATCTTTAGTTTAACATCCAACCTTCCTCTGTGAATAAACTGACAACATTTTCAACCCTTTTTTTGACCAACATCCACCTCCGCCTCCACCCAAAAATATAAAAACACACATACATCATTTTAGATAAATAAATGTATTGCTACTGTCACTTTGCAAAAAAAAAGTTTTTCTGCATTATGCTACTGGACTTGGATGTCTGAGCTCCGCTGTGCAGAATGATGTACAGGTGGTGTGCTGGAGTCTGAAACTATAAAGATGTTCAAACTCAAAAAATGTTTTTAAACTCATCCTCCGAATGATGGAAGTTTATCGGACAAGTATCGAGTTCATACTGCAGAGTGACTAACGACTACTGTTATGAGTAACTCGTGACTAGCAACTCACGTGAATCACTTGACTGACGACAGTAACGGTTTTCAGGACTACCGAGTGACTAACAACTCATCTGATTAACGCAATAACAACTCAAGTTACAACCAAGTGACTAACAACTCATCTGACGAACGAAACTAATGACACACGTGACAACCGAGTGATTAATGATCCGTCCGACGAACGACACTAACGGCTCATTTGAATACCAAATGAATAAAACGACTCATGTGACAAACAACACTAAAGACACACGTGACTACTGAGTGACTAACAACGAACGATACTCACGAAGACTCAGAACATGAATGTCACTTGAATGTTCACTTTTAGTTTTGTAATGAATAGAAATATTGGACTCCTGGACAAAAGTCTTGCTTGAACTTTTATTGTAATTTTACATTTCCCCCTACATCAGAACATGAATATAAAGACAGGAGACCCAGCCAGCATCAGTGTCTGGTTGTGTCTGTGGTGCATCATGGATCAGCTCATCGTCACTGTGGCATTCATGACTGACGGTTCTGCCTACAAACTCTGCTTCTCTACAAACTCCGTCAGCTGTTTGCTTCTGAACCTGCAAACAGACAGCAGTACCTCAATCTCATGGTTGAGAGAGTGGAAATGTCTCCTATGCTTTTAGTTTTCCTCCCACTTTCTCTACCTCCCCCATCTTCTCTCCTTTATCTCTCTCATTCTCACTAATGTGTTCTTCCATCTCACCCTCTCCAACATTAAATCCATCAATAACCGAGCATGACTGCCTTCCCTCCACATATCTACCCTCTCACTCTTCTATCATTCATTTCTCTTATTTCCTCCCAGTTCACTTCCCATATTAATATTCTAGCATGATTCTCCCTCGGTCTCTGTTGCTTACCCCTCTCATGTTCTTTCTCACTTATTTTTACCCATTTCATCCCTCCCTTCTCCCATCAATATCCAGGAATCATTCACCTCCTTAATGCTCTACTTGAGCTGTATTTCACACATTTTCTACATCTCTTTCCCCTGTTTTCCCACAACTTTCCTCCTGTCTCTTGCTCTCTTTATATCTTTCTATTCAAGGCCTCTCTCTTCGTCTCTTCCTTTATACTTCTGCCTCTTTGAGGACTCCTTCCTTTTGTCACTGTCCAAAGACTCCAAAGACATTGTGTTATTGGCACATAGATGTGAGGGAAATTATAAAGTTTAATCACTGACTTGCTCCAGAAAAATTACTCATGAATCACTTATTATTTTGATTGATTTATTGATTTCAACAGTAGCAGCTTTTTATATACCACTGACGATCCAGGCAGCAAAAGAAGAGGTTAGCCGTTGCTCCTGTGTAAGAATTTGATGCTCCAAGTCATTGTTAGACGCTCACAGCAGCTGACTGAGAGCGAGAAAGTCAGAGTGGTGTGATATAGGAGGTTGAATTGGTGAAAAAACAACATCATTTTCACCCAGGAGACCTATATTCATGTCCTGTATGAAACCAAGTCGACAGTGTCTTATTTTATCTTAGTATTTTTCGTATGCCGAGTGAAGCCGATGTGAAAGTGTCCTAAAACTAGCATTCTCTCTACTGACCAGCAGGGGGTGACACCTTTGGCTGCAAAAAGAAGTCTGGTTGTATAGAAGTCTATGAGAAAATGACTCTACTTCTCTCTTGATTTATTCCCTCAGTAAACATTGTAAACATGAGTTTATGGTCTCAATCTCTAGTTTCAAGTCTTCTTCAATACAGCATGATGTTCATTTAGTAAATGATGCTCCATTTAGAGTCAAACAGACCATAAAGCAGGGTATGCTTTAGGGCGGGCTTACTGTGATTGACAGGTTGCTGATGTTACAGGAGCCGTAACCGGCATATCTGAGTCACTCCTCCGCATTACAAATATATCAATGTCAGTTCATCAAAAAACAACACGGCAACAGCCTTATTCCAAGATGGCGACAGTGAAATGTATGTTTTTCCTGTGTATACAGAAGTTATATGGAAGATCTTGAGAGAGAGCAGCAAATAGAAGAAGAAGAAGAAGAAGAAGAAGAAGAAGAAGAAGAAGAAGAAGAAGAAGAAGAAGAAGAAGAAGAAGAAGAAGAGAAAACTTTTTCAATGAATGGCTCCAGAAATCAATGTAATTTAGTGTATTTCTATGTGTTTGTGTGAAGCGTGAAGGGGCTACAACTTAAGTTTCACTGTGCACCTCTGTAAATAAATGAACCTTGTAACCTAATAATTGCTTTGTTTGATAAATAATTGAGGGAACAAGCACTGATGAGTTCTCATTTGCTCCCTAAAGCCTGTAAATATTGGGCCAGCTTTTCTAGTCAGGTTGGCTGAACTGAATTTATATGTTGGACAAATTTTAAACATCATAAATATACGTGGGCTTAAGATTTTTAGTTAAGGCCGATTTATTTATTGTCACAGCACCTTTCAAACACAGCAGCAATTCAAAGTTTTATGGCACAGAGATGCAATGGAATATTTGAAAACATAATGAAGATAAAAAATCAATTAAATCAAATATAATTAGGTTCTGTTTGGTGATTAAACCTGTTTTTGAAGTTTCATGCCGCATACCCGTTTCGTAGTGTATGCTAATGATGGTCTTATTCATGCACTTACTCATTCAGAAAAGGGCATATGCCTGCAGAGAAAAGTAAAAAGGGGAGAGAATGAAAGACGAACAGAATACAGATGGAGAGCAAGAAAGAGATGGAAGATTAGAATGTAAGAAAGAAAAGAGAGAAGACTCCAGAGAGACGAGCAGGAACATAGTTGAGAGATTTCACTTCCTTTACACGCTGTATATCTTTCTCTATAAACAATGCTGAACAGCATGATACTCTTATTGTTTTACCACACACACACACACACACACACACACACACACACACACACACACACACACACACACACACACACACACACACACACACACTCACAGATTAACACAGAAAGATGCACAGAGAAATACATTAGCACATAACTGTCCACACCCTATCACACACAATCGAGAACATGTTCTCTGTTACACAAAGTCAACACACACACACACACACACACACACACACACACACACACACACACACACACACACACACACACACACACACACACACACACACACACACACACACACAGCTGAACATGGCAGGTGTTCCAAACCGAAACAAGTCGCTGCCCTTTCACTGACCTCAGGAAGAAAAAAAAAATTCAAAAATGAAAATACATAGAAAAGGAGAAAAGAAGAGGTTGCAGGTTGCTGTTAACTTTATTCTCTCAGACAGGCAGAGACAGTAAAAGCTGTTTAAATCGAATCTGAATGCCCTGTTGACTACAGGTCAAAATCATGCACTAAAAAAAGAAATCCTCTTTCTGTTGTTTGCACAGAAGCTCACAGCAATAATGTAAAAATAAATAAATATATAAATATATATAAATGCATGCAAAAGTGTCCCTGTGTGAGTGTGACTGCCCTGTTTAAAACAGTTGAAAGGGGACCGATGGCAGCTGCTGCTGTGCACGGATCTGTTGGGTAAAAGTTTTGACTTTCAACTGTTGAGGACGCAGGACTTTGTTCAGCAGATGTAATGCACCTTCTGTTAGCCGTACATGAGGTGGAGCTCTCAGGCAACATTACATTTTAAAAATAATATAGGATGTACGGAGTAATTACGAAAATGTAGGCCTATTTTCATCACAGTATAAAGACATTACTGGAGTTTTTAAACAGTGTTTTATAGCTTGTGTTACCATAGACCTGGATTTAGTAGTTTTCAGGCGTTCTTTGGTGTATTAAATTACTTGTTTAAGAGTAATGACCAAAGTGTCTAATATCATTTTTCTGAAGTGGGATTTATCTTTAATTTGTATCATTTGTGTTTTCCTATCCGGGTTTCATGATGTCTTTATCCTGAGCTAAATAAATAAATTGATTGATAAAGTAGCCCATTGAAATTCAGCATACTGCAGATTGAGTTCAATGTAAAATGTCTAAATTAGCATAGACTACAGAGGGATGGTAATGTTTGCTAAAAGTTTGTCAGTGTGCTGCTGAAGTTTGAAGGATGACTCCACTGAACACATTAAACATGCAGATGGTACAGTCTGGTCTCCTGGTTTTTATGGTGTAATGATATCAGCCTTTAAATATAGATCTGTGCAGTGCGTGAGATTTAAAGAGATCTTTTTTACTATAGTGAAACGATTATGTGAAGGACATATAAGAAAGCAGGCAGTTTGACATTGAAATGTTAATAAAGGACAGACATTATGAGTTCACCTCATATTTCATTAAATTCTAAGCAAATCAGCTATTTTTTCCCTAATTAAAAACACCCTGTTGAGTTTTTGACCTCCAGTTGTCTTGTAGTGGTATTTTGATGAGCTTGAATGGTGAATGTTGGTTTAACCTCACACACATTTGAACTGTATCAATGTGAACAATGCACTTGTGCAACATCCAAAATAGTTCCCTTAAAGGATCAGTTTTCTATTGTGTCCCCTGTGCACCCCCAGTCTCTTCAGATGTATATGTGGATCCAGCTGTCTCAGCAGAACCAAGATAGATTTGAGATCATCTTTTAAAAGGTAGAGATGATGGACAAGCCATCGTTGGTGTCGCTTGAATCCAAGACTTCAATGCTAAGGGGGCCAATGGATCCGTGGTGGGAATCAGAACAACGGTCCAGAAAACAAAAGTTTGAAAGAGAAGAAAATGGATAAACACTCAACCAGTGACTTGTTGAATAATCTGTGAAAAACATGACAACAGCTGCACTACTGGATGGGCAGATATATGCAAACTACAAATCATTTTGTTTGGTTACTGTAATAAAGCTTTTGTTCTTTTAGTCATATTTTCATTATTAAGCGGACGTGTAACTTAGTATCTGAATTATTCTAAATATTAGGTGACTAATAATGGCAACCAATATATTCAGTTTTTGCAACAAGAGGCTGATGTGTGTTTGGCCTTTTAAAAGGCAGTATTGAGTCCTGGTAATATTGCATTCATTTGACAGGAACAGCATGTACTCTGGTTTAGGGTTTGCTTTTTCACACAATTAATGATATGATATAATAACATGATGAGAACTGACAGACATCCCCACACTTCAAGTACTCAAATAAAGAGACAGGATCACACTGAACCGTTTTGCGGGGGGGGGGGGGGGGGGTTGCAATACAAGACAAATTCACTTCCCTGAATAAATATTCAGTTTCATCTGCAGGATGAGGTATGGAAATAGTGGAGTCATGTTCGTTCATTTCTCTCTGTTTTGTTGTGTGTGCGTATGTGTGTAGGTTGTGAACATGGCCTTTTTTAAATTGCTTGATTGTTGTCTGTAATTATGTGTGTGCATGTGCATGTTAACCACAGCTGCGCTATTTACCAAAAGTCTATTAAACAGCCAGATGGCTGCTGTTTGTACGACGCAAACACATTTTCTTTTCTGTCACGCACACTCTCACAGCATTGATGCAACATAATGTAAAATCATACGTCTGACAGTTTTGGTACACTAGGTGTCTCTAGACGCTCTGATGTCTGCGTTTGGATTCTAACTGGAGGTCAACAATCCATCCAGAGATGCATCTAAGAAACGATGAACAAGTCACACCTTTCTCAGGTTCATTTCTTTCCTCTCTGCTTCATCTCGCTTCACAGTTTTTATTCTCACTATGTCACACTATTCATTGAAATTCTGACACACACACACACACACACACACACACACACACACACACACACACACACACACACACACACACACACACACACACACACACACACACACACACACACACACACACACACACACACACTCTGCAGGGCTGAGATTAAAAATCAGAACTTTGTTTAAATAGATTTTCAATGAGAATCCCCAAAAGGCTGAACACACAACTACAGTCCAACACACACTTCTATACTTTCATTATACTGGATGATGCAAAGCTGCATTTCATTATGTTTCCAGCACCACCTACTTGTGCATTATATTATTGAGGATAGAAGACATTAATAAGCCTGGAAAAAATATATATATTCTTCCAAAATGACAATTGACAGTATCCCTGAATATGCCAAACTGAGCTGAACTTTTTTATCCCAAACAGATTTAGTTCGAAATACTGAATCGTAATGTGTTTTATTTTGTTTCTTGTTGAGCGATGGTGTACTGAATTTTGGTGAATATCAATACATTAGAGGGCTTTATATAAATATTCTTTGTGCAATTTGTTCACTTAATTCATTTGGCAGACAGGACTCTGGCACTCCTGACTGCAGTCTGCACATATCACGCATTTACAAGTGTCCATTGGCTTCAAATACAAATTTCAGTTAGAAAATACCTTCCTCCAAGAGACAATTCTTGCTCTCCAAGAGCATGTAAGTATGTGAGACACAGATGCTTACCTGCTGCTTTTATTCACAACATCTGCCAGTATAACCAGTTTAATTCAGTATTGGCACTATTCAAGCCCTTTTAGTTTGCATAGACTAAGAGGTGTTGCCCATTAGCAGATGGTTGATGTTCTTCAGCGGACTACACGTGGATTACATAATAGCACCCCATATAAAGGGTTCTGAGGTTAACCTGGTTATACCAAACCCCATTAACCAGCAGAGTGTCTCTCCATTTCCCTGCTTTTTTTGGGGGGTCGGATGAAGTTTGTGTCCTCTCCTGCCCAAAAACTGAGATTGCCTCGTTGAGCTCACGATGCAACATGCTCAGTAAATGGGACAGCCTTGTAGCATTATACATTTGGCACCCTGAAAGGCAGTAATTGAGAGACAAACCAAAACACATTTTCAGCCCAAAGCTGCTAAAAAAGCCACTTTTCCAAATGGAGCTGTATATTGCTATAAACGGATAACAGCCACTGCATTTATCTCACATATACAGGCAGATATAAACATGCACACAAATAACTATTACAGCAAACCGAACACACACCAATATACATATTATACATATTACACGTCAAACACTCACAGATAATTGCTTATTGTAAGTACATAAAACATAAACACAGATGTAGCATTACGACTTCATTGCAAAGAGGAATGGTCCACATTTTCTAATTTGGAGGCTGCAGAATTACTAAGGAAAAAGTCTCCTACAATATGACGTTCCCATACAACTTAACTGTATTCTCAATTATGTTTTGGGGGAAACATATTTTCTTCTGGATTATGGTCGCAGTTTTAAAGACGTGATTGATGTTGTAAATACAAAATACACAATGAAACTACTTGGTGAAATTTAGTTAAACATCATGTTTTTGTTTTTTTAAATTAAGTATGTTTGTTAAGAAATTTAAGTTACGGACACAAATTAAAATAAGTGTGCATTCTCTTTGGTTTCACAAGGGACTTGAACAGCGGTCTCCTGGGTGAAAGTCTGCAGACTCAAATTGCATTGAGGGTAGAGCTAGACAAAATATTTGAAAATTTGATTTTGACATTTCAGTGTAAACACTTGACAGCAGCCTTCCTTTGGCACTTTTTCCCCATAGTCTGGATAATGATGGAAGTTTTACTGATTTACTGTTAAATGTTATGTTTTCCCAGTATTTCCTTTCTAGAATCACCAAGCAGAGAGGAAAATCTGAATTAGATCTCAAACATGTTAGCGCCTGTATGATCAGATAGCTGTGTGTAATTGTGATTACAAATATATATATAAAATCTAGATTAAAGATACAGGGTTTTAATAGGCATAACTTTTCTTGTGGGTGGTAGAAAACTGTGTGCAGTTCAAATAAAATGTTATTAGCAGGTCTTCTCAGACACGTATATATTACTGTATTTGCTGCCAAGTTCAATGCATCAGAGTTAAATATACTGATGGAAATGCATGTGAACGGTATATGCAATCCAAGGAACGTTAATTGCTTTTAACTCAGTACAGACACCTGCTCCATTAGTAGAGAAATCTCTTATTTGCTGAATTTGGTGCTGTGATGAAGAATATATATGTGTGTGTATATTCACAAATCAGGTGGAGATTCGAGACGTTTCATGGCGTTAGAATCAAGTCTTGCAGTATACCTGTCAGCGGAGCACTCAGACGGAGAATGACTTCCACGCACCTGTAAATACATCCTCGGAATATTATAAACAGACAACAACTTCAGTGGAGCTGTAAATACACGTCTGAATGAGATAAACAACACTGGTTTTGTCTGTAGAAGTAAAGGGGGGAGAAAGAGAAAGAGAAAGAGAAACAGAGTCGTCAGAGTGTGTTATCTTAGCTTTACGCCTGTTGACTTGACTGAACACTCTGTTACGGAGCTGGCAGATTGGGGTCTGTGTGTCTCTGACGGTGTGTGTGTGTGTTATCATGTGTGTGTCGTCCACAGATTTCTGAGTCATAGATATTGAATATGTCCTGAAGCAGAATCCAGAAAATGAGACAGCTGGACAGTATGGAGCCAGCAGCCAGTCCTGACAACACCTCAGCTCCTACATACTGTTGAGTTGGCCCACGATCAATCCGACCAGCACCAGGCTGCTGTATTCCCGTCAGCTAAAACCTGCTGCTGCTCTCTTTAGCCAGCAACACACCGAAGGTGTCAGACACAGGTTTTTTTTCACAAACCGGTCTCTACGGCCAGAAAACAAATTCACAATGTCAAGTTCAGAAAACTACAAAGTTGCAACCGTAATTAAACTTCCAGTTGTGTTTTTAACTATGTGATATTTTACTTTGCTCCTGTTTTGACGGAAGTTTTATTCTCACAGATTCACCTGAAATTCTGGCTCAGATTATCTGACTTCTTTAAAACTTATAACCCAACCTGCCGACGGGATAATTGCCATAATAGAAGGAAAAGCATAGGTGTAATTAATTCCCTGGTATAGATCCTTTTTTTTGTTGCAGCAGACTTGTCCTAGTTGTAACATTAACAATGTCTCCATCCTATTCAAGTGTCCCAGACATAGACTATAAGAAGTGGACGTAGTCATTTTGACGTCACCCATTGGTTTGTGGACTGCCATTTTGAATCCATCTTGGAATACGGCCGTTGCCCTGTTGTTATTTTTGAAACAGATGAACAGAAGTCACGATATTTGTAATGCGCAGGAGTGACGTTGAGACGCCGTATACCCGGCTTCAGCAGTCGATGTGTCCTTGGGCAAGACACTTAACCCCAAGTTGCTCCTGAAGGCTTGCCATCGGTGTGGACTGGATGTTGCATGAATGTTAGTTAGAGTCTGATGGTGGCACCTTGCATGGTAGCCTGTCATCAGTGTGTGAATGGGTGAATGATATGTAATATACTACTGACTGTAAGTCGCTTTGGATAAAAGCGTCTGCTAAATGACTGTAATGTAATGTAATGTATACAGCTCTGATAGTTGGAGCGACCTGTCAATCACAGTAGCCCCGCCCTAAAGCATACCTGCTTTATGGTCTGTTTGACTCTAAATGGAGCATCATTTACTAAATGAACATCATGCTGTATTGAAGAAGACTTGAAACTAGAGATTGAGACCATAAACTCATGTTTACAATGTTTACTGAGGGAATAAATCAAGAGAGAAGTAGAGTCATTTTCTCATAGACTTCTATACAACCAGAGGAGTCACCCCCTGCTGGTCAGTAGAGAGAATGCACGTTGAACCAGGCTTCACTCGGATAAACCGGAGTTTGCAGCCCGGTTCCAGTAAGCTCTAAAAACAGGAGCCTGAAACTGATTTGTTGTTTTCTATGCCTCCCTCTCATCAAGGTAAAAGAGAGGGAGGCAATTTAATGAGATCCTTTTCCTATTAATCTTTTGAATAGTTCAAACTTCCAACATCTGTTTAAAACACAGGTAAAGTCCCAGAATGCAGCACATACAGTACATGAACATAAAACATGAATACATCATGTGGATTATTAAAGCCTGTTGTAAAGAGTCGGAGGAGGTGAGTCAAGGATAAAGCAGGCAGAGACAAGGTGATACAATAATAATGAAACTTTGTAAAGAAAGTTCCAGATTAATTAATAGTGTTTTGGGCTCAACTAAGCAAGGCTAATGGAAACTATTCACTTTTTTTCTCTCCCACTCTATTTCTTCTCTACGTCTCCCTCCACACTCTTGCCTCCCTTCTCCCTCCCACTTTCCTCCTCCTTTCTCTCCCCTTATCCTCTTGTCTTCACACATTTCCTTTAATACATCCACCATCTCTCCACATCCATTTCCTCTCAGCCTTTCTTTCTTTCTTTCTTTCTCCCCTCCTTTTCCCATTACTTTCTCACTATTTGGCCTCCCCCTCCTCCCCCTCTCTCTTTTCCCCGCCCTCTTTCCTTCTAACGCTCCCATTAGAAACATATTGGAGTGACATGGACCATGAAATTAAAATATTAGTGAGTGACATCACTGAATATTTCCAATTCTCTGGAAAGAAAGAATTAAAAAATAAAATCTGAAGTGTCGTTAAAGGAAAAGGTCAGGTAGAGGGCAGAATAAAATGTAAAACTTTGTATAATTAGTGGAAGAAAAATGAAATGTAACAAGCTCACTGTAAGAAGAAGATATCTGCAATTCTAGCCTACTTATCTATAAATAAACACAATTCAAAGGCTCAACATGTATTAAACTGAACACTATAGTGCATCACCTTGTCCTCATATTAGCAATTTACTTTACTTCCATTTTCTTTTTCATGCATTTTTAAAGTTCCCCCATTTTTTCCATGATTAGAATCTGTAACCCAATTTGTGGTCTTTGTCTTTGTGTTATATTTTCTCCTCAGTGACTTAAAGGGTAACTTCACTTAAATCACACACACATCAAACATCATGAAACCACTAAATGTAACCTGACATGCAAATATTGGTTGTCTTATTTCATAAGGTTTTACAGTATTTGCTTAAACTTCTGTTCACCCTACTGTCATTACACAGACATTGTCCGTCAAGTTTCAGAAAATATTTGTATTATTTGTTTGTCTTTCTGTTCCCAAAAGAACATTTCACTTGTCAGAACCATGACCCATACTTAAGCAGGAGTCACAGATCTCATGCAAGTCGTGCTGTGTGCTGTTAGCTCTTTATATATATTTTTCAGGAAATGTTCATGTCAGGGGTTTAAATTGTTTTATGAGTCACAATGACACATATGGAATAACATACTCATAGGACATGTTTTAAACTCTGAATATATGGTTGTAATATTAAATGTGTCTGACTGTTTCAGCTCCCGTGTCCCCTTGGGTCCTTTAAATCTATGTGTGACCACACCTAAAGGAAACACTGCACATCTGCTTTAGCTTAAAGGACTGTTTTCTTTTCTCCCTTTTCTTCCTTTCTTTATGTGTAAGTGTGTGTGTGTGTGTGTGTGTGTGTGTGTGTGTGTGTGTGTGTGTGTGTGTGTGTGTGTGTGTGTGTGTGTGTGTGTGTGTGTGTGTGTGTGTGTGTGTGTGTGTAGTTTCAGTGTGTTCATGTCTGGTTGCTCTAAATGTATGACCATAAAACAGGTCAGGACTTCCATCCAGTTTATCATCCATTCATTTCCTGTCTGGACAATCACCAAAGCAAAAATGGGATAAAGTGAGAAGAGCAGCAAAGAAAGAGACAAAAAAAGAATAAAAAAAATACTGAAGAAAGAAATCCGGATACAGAAACCAGGAGTGAGATGGAGTGTCGGGCCTTCAAGTGGAGTCAGGAGCTGTCTTCTCTGCAGACTCCCTTGGGGCAAATTCAATGTGAACTGGCCAACACATGGAAACCGTTTCTCTCTCTCTCTCTCTCTCTCTCTCTCTCTCTCTCTCTCTCTCTTTCTTCTATCCTCTCTTTCTCTTCCTCTGTGGTCAGCACACATGAGAGTGACTGATCAGATACACTCTCTTTCTTCACTCGTCTTGCTTCATTTCTGTCTTTTTGTCTGAGCTCCTCACTGTCTCTCTGTCCACATCCTCTGTCAGCTTAGCGAACAGAGACTTCACAGACTGTCTGTTTGCCGGCAAGGGTTAACAGTCTGAAGGTCTGCTTGAAGCCTCTAGAGGCTGCAGTGTCGACTGTAACAGGAACGTCTTCAATGGAACCGATGGAATACTAATGAGTACCTGGCTAGCATTGGCACACCTGGACACTGAAGGTTAAACAACATGGGTTATTCTTCTCGGGTTATGAGCAAAATAATAATAATAATAATGATGGCAAACATTTTTTATAAAGCTCCTTACATACACAAATTGCTGCTCAGAGTATTGTACAAATTTAAAAATGATACAAAGTAGGGGGAAAGCAAAGAAAAGAAAATAGAGAAATATACTTTGGTGTTGTCGAGGTCAAATATTGACCTGGTTGTGGTGCTCCACTACAGGTAAGGTGGTCAAAAAACTATTAATATCCATCCTCTGGGGACAATGATTATCCAAATTGAATGGCATTTGAACAAACACATTCTTACAGCAATGCGTCAATAACCAATGCGATGTAACATGCATCGTGTCTTTTCAAAATAAACTTCACAGGAAGTTAGGTTTAGGCAACAAAACTACTTTTTTTCTTACTACTTTTTAAAGTAGTAATTATTTGCCATAAACTCCATAGACTAAAGTCTCTTGTGACTATTAAATTGACAAAATGTCAACTTTACCTCTAGTTTCACACGGGACACGAACAGTGGTCTCCTGTGTTGTTCGACCGGTGTCAGAAGGTCGAGGAGCACTGATCGAGCTGCTTTTTTTAACTTGTCGATCCAGCTGGTGGTTGTAGAGATACTCCAACAAAGCAACGCTCAAAAAAATTATTGATGTGTATCTAAAATAAAAAGTCATGGGAGGCGTGTTCAAGCCAATACGCTGATGACTGTGCTGTATTGCTATCACAGCAAATTCAGTGTAATCTAATGACATTTTCATAGTATTATCTTATACTAATCACTCTGCTGTTGTAGAAATATAATATAATACTCATAAATATATTTTCATTAGTGTACAATCACCTGACACTAAGGACCTTTGTGTTTTCATTAGCTTAGAATGAGCCATGATTACACAAGTAGCGGGTTGCTCCGCCATGTTTTCTACAGTAGCCAAGAGCGGACAAACCAAACACTGGCTCAAGAGAAGGCCTTTTGCATTTTTTTTATTTAAAGTGGCATCTTAAATAAAATTCACAATAAAAGTCAAGAGGGAAGGGGGAAAAAAAGGACTATGCCTACTGAACAACTGGAATGCTTTTGATGTGAAACACTTTAATACTAGTTTAATTTTCATCAATTGTATATTTGAGCCTTTAATCTAATATAGATTTGTGGTTCTTTAATTCACTTGAATTTATTAAGAATAAAAGGTGAAACTTTTGAAAGAGCCAGGTATTCCATCATCATCATCATCAACCAATCCAGCTCTTGTTAGCAAATTACAAACCAAAGAATTGCTCTTTTAGTTGGCCAGGGACAAGTAAAAGGCCCCTGCTCTGCTAATTATGTGACAGGAACAAGCCACACGAGACAAGAACTCAGTGGAGGTGAAAGGGAAAATTGGCTCCACGCTGTGATTCAGACAGAACCGCTGGCTGAGTCTAATTCATACGTGGGCAATATCCGTGATGAGATGGTTACATGCACTGCACTTTGAACCACGTTACTCAGCTTTGGAATGAACGTCTCACACACTATCTCCTCTCTCTATCTCCACGATTATATCTTTCCACACTTTAGTTAATTCACTCCACATATATCTGCTAACTGTTTTTACTAATGATATGATTGTGTTAGAAAATTGTATTCAAGAACACCTCAAGTGTTCTCTATAATGTTTATGTGACGGACTCCAAGAATAAGGATTTTGAGCAAAGAAGAGTTATTTTTCTATTCTTCATTAACCCTATTTTGTTACTTAGTTATTATTTTGGTTTTAATGTTGAGCCTAATAACTGCTTTTCGTTTTTATTGCATTATATAAATTAGCAACAACTCTGGCCCAGTCTTAAGGTGGACTGACCCTTAAGGTGGACCAGCTATTCTCATTTTAGTCACAAGTAAGTCCTCTGAGTTTTTATACGTTTTAAAATAATATTGATATTATTTATTTTTACTTTTTAACTGTTGTTTAATGGTTGAATGGTGTGTTATTAATAGCCTTAGTTTTACATTTTGCAACAAATCTATATTGCAGTGTAAATCTTGTCCACGCTTGTTGGCAATTCTTTCTTCTGGACCGGGCACTTAATCATGACCTCCCCATTCTTTAACGACTCGGTTATAGGAAGAAGCTATTAATGAGCACATCACCAGATCGGATTTAATCACTGAAAGATATAATATATCGGTAAAGTGCTAGGCTGTCATTTGTAGCTAAACTTACAAAAAATAATGCGCCATAACTTGTAGGTATTTCATGAAATAATTTTGTTTGTTATGTATGCTGATGATTTTCAAGAAAGAGGAAGTTGACAGACTGCATATTAGGCAGACAGAAGGAGAGATTATTGTCCAACAAATTTCGTTGTTTCTGCCAGAAGACCGCTGTTCGTTCCCCGTGTGAAACAAGAAGTCAATGTTGATTTGTTTGTCACGTAACTTGCATAGTGTAGTAATACCACTTACATACTTTTTAAAACCCAAACAACAAGCTTTTCCTAAACCTAACCACGTAGTTTTCTTGCCTAAACCTAACTGTTGTTTCCTGTGAAAGTGTAAGTTTATTTTGAAAATACTCTATGCATGTTACAAGCATAAATTGAAACGTGTTGCTGACTTTCACAGGAAAACGCACAAAAACTGAGGAGTAACTTTTTGTAAGATTTCATACAAACCATTGTAAGAGGATACATTAAACGTGGGCAGAAAATTAGAGGCCTAGAACAAGGCTAAGTAAAGTTAGCTGTTTTACAAAACAAAGAGTGAGAAAACATCGAAATGTATAGTGTATTCTTTTGGTCAAAACTTTTTTGTATACTTCCGAAGTTCCTCTCCTCTTCTCTGTTATCTCCAATAACTCCCATTTCTCTCTAAGCCCCTTTAACTTCAACTCTTTCACCTCTCCATGTCTCTTCACCCTCCTGGATGGTTACCCTCCCTCCCTCTCACTCTCTCACCCTCCTCTCATTTCTTGTCCTTTTAACCCTGATGAACGCCGTATGTCTTCACCTCCATATATGGGCAACACTATCTGGCTGGCGTCCATGCAGCCAATTAGAAATGGCAGATGAGTCGGAGTCTGTCCTTTGGAGACCGCGGTCACCCCGGCAACTATCGCCAAGGCGGACCTCATCGGAATACACACCCAGCCAATCATCTCCTCTCACCTTCATCCGAATGCTCTCAATTTGCTCTGTCGTACTCTCACTCCCTCTGTTTAAGCACTCATAAGTAATCTCAATCCCACACTTGTATGCATGACTCCCTTCTCTCTGCTCCTTCCATTTACTTATTCCCTTCGTCCCAGCTGATGAATACGATCCCCTGATGCAACACTGACCTGCAACTCACCTCTTTGTCTTCCCCTTCCTTGTCCTCTCTTTTTATTTGTCTTTTCACAAGTACACCCTTTTCTCCTTCTCTCTCAACTATGTCTCCTAAAAAGTTATGTTTCTATACAACTAAACTGCATTCTCATTCACGTTTCAAGGGAAAAGGTTTTTTTTAATGTTATGTTATGTTTAGGTTTAGTTAAACATAATGTTTTGGCTGAAAACGATTACGTTTTTTCCATTATTTAAAGTTGCCCTATTATGCTTTTCCACTTTTTCCCTCTCCTTTAGTGTGTTCTATATATTTTTGTACATGTAAAAGGTCCGTAGAGTGTAAAACCTGAAGTCCACGCCTAAAAGGAGCGTGGACTTCTGAGTTCCTCAGAAGCTCCTGAGCTCCTGAAACGGCTCCATTGAATTCTCTCCTTCACTTCCGTAACGTTATGAGGTCACAATGTTACGGAAGTGACGTAAAACTCCTTTCGGCTAGTTTGGCCCTCAAACAACAATACAGAGAGATGGAGTTGAAGCTCCGGAGGAAGAGTTTTTTGAAATGTGAAACGTTGACCAATCACAACAGAGCGGGCTAGCGGACCAATCAGAGCAGACTTTGCTTTCTGGAGGGAGGAGCAAGCGCTACAACGGAGCGTTTCAGAGAGAGGGTGAGAAGAGGTGCTGCAGGACAGCCAGGATGAGAAAAACAAGGAGGATTATGAGCATTAACGCATGTAAACATGTTGTAACTATAACTTGAGATAAAAATATGCACCCGGAAAATAGCATAATAGGGCCTGTTTAAGTTAAAGATGTAAATTAAAACAAGTTAACCTCGATTTTTGATTACACGAGGGACACAAACAGGGATGGATGTGGATGCGGATGGGCATCCACATCCATCTTTTCCCTACGGGGACTTCCACAGATGTCAAATGCTAATGTACACTGAGAGAAAAATACGTTGCTGATGAAACATAATTTAAAATTAAGTTTTGTTGTATGAGAATGTCATTTTTAACCAGGCTGTCTCTCTATACACAATAAGCCTTATCCAATGGTTTAAGGGGAGTTTGAGGTGAATTAATGTATTCAAATGTGCATGTTTGTTTGTCAGAGTAATTTTAATATATGTGCACTTTTGTATACAGTGTAAGTTTTTGCACATGCATGTGTATGTATGTGTGTAGCTCTGGCTTTGACTGCAGTCCTCCTCTGCTCACAGTATGCCCACTCTGTATTACTACTCATTATGCCAGCAATTTTCTGTGCCATATACTGTGACTCAAAGGATCCAACTGCAACCTTTCATTCTCTAACAGTAAACACTGAGAAAAATAACTTGTTGATATTCACGCTGGCAACCAATTGTGTTATTCACAGTGCATTTTTAATGGCTGTTTCAGTGTGTAGGTGGAGTAGCGAACCCACATTTGTTGGCCAGGAAGTCAACACAAACTGATACTGCAACAGTCGCTTTGTTCTTGAATATGTTAGGAGTCTTTATAGGACTTCTTATTATAGTGGTAGCTTTAGCTTTTCCACATAAACATTACAACATGTTCTCTAGCATGTTAGAAAAAGTAGGTCAGGCCTTTCAACCAGTCATTCTACTGTTCCAAAACAAAAACCCTAATGAAATCTTTTCTGTATTAAAGATTCAGTTAAGGCAACGAGTGCTACTCAGTTAATGTTATTAAAGCACTGCCTTCATAGTTCAAATAAAACATCTTGGACTATTTGAAGAAAAAAACTACATGAGCCAAAGTTTTCTGCCCAAAGTTTGTGTACCAAACCATCCACCTAACATCATGCTAGATCTGCCTTTGCTACTGAGAGTCATTATTTATGTTAATTCAAGAGATCTCTTTTGCTTCAAACAAACAATAATCAATACTGTCACTTTTTTTTCTTAGCATACTTTTTACATCAGAAACCTCTGATTCTTAAAAGTGAAGCCAATGTGGAAGTGCCCTATACCTGAATTCTCTTCAAAAAGTCTGGTTGTATAGAAGTCTATGAGAAAATGACTCTACTTCTCTCTTGATTTATTCCCTCAGTAAACATTGTAAACATGAGTTTATGGTCTCAATCTCTAGTTTCAAGTCTTCTTCAATACAGCATGATGTTCATTTAGTAAAGGATGCTCCATTTAGAGTCAAACAGACCATAAAGCAGGGTATGCTTTAGGGCGGGGCTACCTTTTGATTGACAGAGTGTGTTTTAGTTCATAAAAATAAATTGTGACATTTTGTTGCCTAAAATTCTATCTCTCATTTAACCTCTTGTTCCAAAAAAACAAGATGGCGACGGCCAAAATGCTGAACTCAAGGTTTCAAATCTGTAGTCCAACAAACCAATGGGTGACGTTTACTTCCTATATACAGTCTACGGTATGATCATATGGTGATTTTCATGATCATTAAATTTTAATATTACAAGCTAATTTCATAAATATGATCACGGTTTAATGCAATGGAAGAGAAAATCATACAGCTAAGCTCTGGGAGAGCAACATGAGCCCTGCATGATTTACACAATAAGCAAATTAACGTAATGGATATCATGTAAATTGCAGAAAGACAAAATATCAATCACCGGGCATAATCTTCTTGTTAAGCAGCTTCTGAGTGTCTCTGTGTGTGTATTCATTATACCATCTCAATTTGTATGCATAAACTGTTGATGCTTGGTATCAGCTGCTGCAGTTGGCACAACACACACACACACACACACACACACACACACACACACACACACACACACACACACACACACACACACACACACACACACACACACACAGCTGCAAACATGCAAGCTCACAAATTTACAGCAAATCTATATATGATGATACCAGCTGTATTTCTTTCTTTGACTTTAAGTATAAACATATCCACCCACCTCTTGCTGTACAAATTTAAAGCTGCAAAAAAGTTTGAAGAAGCAACAACAATGTGTGTGCTTTCTTTTAACCTGTAATATCGGTATATTTAGCTGCTAAATGCTCCAAATGTTCACCAGCTAGTCTTTAACTGAGCCTGCAGTTTGCTGCTCAGCAGGTTGCGTTGAGGGTTTTTAGAACCAATTTGCTGAAAACGAAGTGATTTAAACACATTTTGGTTTCTTTCTTGCTCTCATAAAATACCAGGAATCAATAAGAAATGCAATTGATAATCAGTACCCACCCAGCCAAGTCTGCACATGCACTTGTGCTTGTTAATCAACTACTTGCTTTGTTTTCAGCACTACATATCTTAAATGGGGAATTCCTTTTTGCTTTCTTCTAGCAGGGGGAAGTCTGTTATACTGTCGGGAAGACAGCTGTGCTGATAGTGGGAAAAAAGAAGAGAGGGAGGAATGTGGAGGACAGAAGAAGATAAATAAATAAAGATGAGAGAAAAATCAAAAAGTCCACAAGCAGCCAATAAAAGAAATCAAGAAAGGAGAAAAGACGAGGAATTCAATAAAGAAATCAGAAAAGCGTGAAAGCAAGCAGGGCAGAACAGAAATATTGAAAGGAAAGTGTTAACCTCCTTTTCCTCCTTTCAGTTTGGGTCGTAAATCACTTACTCAGCAGGAGGCCTCCTCCACTGGAACCTATTACTGACGGAGTTATCAGAGGGAAAGATGGAGACATGAACAGAGAGAAAACAGAGGGATGGAGACGGAGAGAGAGAAACAAAAGGGGGCGCTGAGGACTAATAAACTGACTAAGGGGGCGAAGAAGAACAACCCGTGTGTCTATTTTAGCCGTCAGCTCTTCTCAGCAGCCAATTTAAGCTGACAGAAAGGAATCCACTGGGCCAACAGCGGGTTTAAAGAAGAAGAGACCGGTCAGAGTGAGGAGACAGGCCGAATATATACATCCTTAAGGCAAGTCCAAGTCAAGTCTTTCAGCTAGAGTCCGAGTGTCTTAGGGTTGTAAAGATTTCATCATCTGCTGCATGCTATCAGGTCTACTAAGAACGCAGCATATGTTGGACTAAGTCATTGTTTGATAGTCATAAGTATGTTTCAAGTCTTTGCACTTAACACAAGTCAAGACAGACAAGTGTCAAAATGCACTTTTCACGAAATGTAATGCCATTTTGGCCAACATATGTAATTTTGAACTGCACATTTCGAACACTGCAATTTGATTTTTGATGGGCACTGCATAGTTTTTGTACGGAAACGTACGGAAACGTTTTTAATCTGTTAATCAGTAATGTAACTTTAGTTCTTCATGGTTATCTTCTGCAGCTTGACTGGATGCTATTGGAGAAAGGCTGTGGGTAGAAGGTACCGACTTGTCGGGAATGAACAGCGTTAACGTTAGTTGATTGAAGGGAAATGAATTGCTCTACACCTTTTGAGCGTAAAGAGTGTAAAGAGTGTGAGAGTTAAAAAAAGCTTCCATTTTAATCTTCGGGCTTGCGGGAAAGTATCAAGTATTTTCAAGTCATAAGGCTCAAGTCCCAGTGAAATCAAAATATTGGTGTTAAAGTCGAGTCTAAAGTCGTCAAATTTGTGACTCTAGTCTGACTCAAGTCCATGTCATGCGACTCGAGTCACCATCTCTGGAACACGGCATAGCTATATTTAAGGAATTCAAAGCATGTACTGTATCAACACTTTCACCATCAGCATACAGTATTAGCATTGATAAGTTGTTTTGTATTTGATCACTTTTAACAGGCTGTTGCAATACAATATGAAAAAAAAAACACACAATAAAAGATTTCCTGTAAATCAACTAACTGTATTTTGCCTCTAAAATGGATATAGACTAATGCTACAAAGGGTAAATATTCTTAACTTATCAGACATGAAACAATAAGGGCACTATTTATCATATTGTATAATTATGAATGGGTCTCCAACTAAAGACAGCATATAATCTTCAGTAATTTAACACATCCCTCTCTCCTCTCAAACACAGACATCCTCAGTAACTTCTTTGCAGGTCAATGTCAATTCTGAAGTGACTCCGAAGTCCAAGTCCTGATCCCCGCCTCCAGGCACACGACTCATATTGTATAAAGTGATACTGACTGACACTTTAAATGGAAAAAAGGGGAAATAGTGATTGTACGGCTGAAAGGACAGGCTAGGAAAAAAAAGGGTTGAGCTGGGACACAAGCCAAACTGGAGGATTTTACCTCCAGAACATTAACACCAATTAATCGCTATCACATTAACTTTGACATGTTGGTGTAATTACTAAACAATAAATGAGATCATGACTGAAAATATTGGCAGCCTTTAACAGCCTCTAAATTAGATTTTAAATAGTATTCCACAGAGCTGGATTAATGGGGAATGTGGTGAAAGCGCTTTACAAAGGGATGTTGTACTACAGCATGAAAAAATATTGGGCACTGTTCTTAAGATATCTGTGAGAAATGCGTGGGAGAAAGCTGCAAAAATTACCCCCAGAAAAAGGGGGGTGCAAGTAGCATGTTTGCATGTGGATTTCTGGGAAATTTGGCTATATTTTGAGACAAATGCTTCATAATAATAACGTTTTTTTGTTGGCTTTTTGGATCCTTCTTGATCATCTTTTCTGTTACACACTTTCATGTGAGCTCTCATCTGGTGGATAAGTTTCAGATGCTACATAAATCAGTTTTAATCTCTTTTAATATGCATCACAAAACAGAACAAAAAACAAGATCATGAAGCTAGAAGTACAAAAACATAATCTGTGAGGCCGGTGGGATTTGTGTTCTGATGCTGCTAACAATTAATTAACCGAGATTGTGACACACAGACATTCATCAAAGGATCAATGTGTAACTTGTAGCCACATGGTCCAAAAAAATAGGAGGTGGATTAGCCTCCTACTAACTAACAGCAAGGCAAGGATACCCACAATTTGACCAAACTGCTGAAACTCTAAGGGCTTCTAAAAATAACACTGCTTTCTTATAATCTTCACTTGTGACGTCGGCCAAAAGTTAATGTTAGCCATCTGCGTGTTTGTGCCTCTAATGGCCACGATCTCGAGATACAAGTGTTAAAACAAGACAGGACAACACAATACATAGAGTTCTTTGTCAAAACAACCACACTATAACCTCTTCTCTTCTACAGTCTTCTTTTAATGTTTTAAATAAAATTCCTCAACTATTTTTTATACTCTATTTGTGTAATATGGTTTCACAATTCCTTATTGATGATAATTATATAAATGTCAGACATTTATATTGTTATATTGCTTATAACCTTGAGAAATACAACCTTTCAACACCTCCACACACTAAACTATAGAGTGTGTTTTCTTTTAAAATGGTGGATGCATGGCTTCCACTCATAAAGCATAACCAGAGTAGTGGATCACTGTGTTCATGCAACATAATATGTCATTTAGTGGTTGTGTTAAACTTTTTTGTAGATGTTTCCACATTCCAACATGTCAGCAGTTAACCTTGGGAGTACGTTGTTGTTATTTCCAATAGGAATGAAGGCCAACATAACGACCTCAGAGCTGCAATAAAGTTTGCAAAACACTGATGTAATACAAAACTAAACTCCATCTGCTCACTGATGGAAGTTGGAAAAATTATGGGAGACATTGACAAATACATGATTTGCCCTTTTGGAAGGATTATTGGTACATTTGGTTGAACACAATTCCAGCTAAAATGAATCTGATTATGGATCTTGTGTGTGTTCATAGAACTGTGAATATACACGCATGTGTGTGTGCACGCAGGAACTAACTTTGTACAACTCTGATGCCATTAGTCAGCAAATGTTTGTGTGTCTGCATGCGTCGTTTGTGTATGCATTGCATGCTAAATGTGTATTTGTGTACTTATGCTTGTTTGTGTGCGTTTATACTGTGTGTTTTGTGCATTGTTTCGTACTGCGTGAACTCATTGTGTAGAACGGAGAGGCCATTAACAAGGAAACAGCTCCCACAAGACCCTTTTTAATCAACTGGCCTAATCATTGTTGTGGAAATAATTATAAAGGAGAGTGTGTGTGTGTGTGTGTGTGTGTGTGTGTGTGTGTGTGTGTGTGTGTGTGTGTGTGTGTGTGTGTGTGTGTGTGTGTGTGTGTGTGTGTGTGTGTGTGTGTGTGTGCGCCAGAGAAAGAGACAAAAGGCAACAACAAAATAAAATGCAGAGATGAGAGATGGAATGAGGAAGTAAAAAGGAAGATAATTATTCAGCTTTTCTCAACAGACGCTGCCTATAGAGTCAGTATGATGTGTGGACGGAGACAACAACCCACACACACACACACACACACACACACACACACACACACACACACACACACACACACACACACACACACACACTAGCACGTTTTATGCTTATTGTCTGAGGGGAGTAGTCAGGATATGTTATTCATGTTTAAGCATATCATAGAAGTGTGTCCATTGTTCTAGGAACATGTGTTGGTCTCTCTGCATGTGTGTGTGTGTGTCTGTTGGTGTGTGTGTGTGTGTGTGTGTGTGTTGGTGTGTGTGCTGGTGAGTCAGTGTGAGAGCTACTGTTATGTGCTCCAGTAAGAGCCGCAGCCATTTCACAGAGAAATGACGCCAGTGTTTAACTCAGAAGTGGGCCACTGCACAGCTGTGTCCATGTGTGTGTGAAGAATGTGTGAATATGTGTTTGTGTGTATATACAGTGTATGTGTGTGTGCAGGATAGAGAAGGTTACTCAGAAGGTCATTTACTGTTTATTCAAGGTACAGCACATTTACTGTGTTTCGGTTTGAATTTGTCATGATGCAAATGCAGTATGGTTTATGTCATTTCAAGGTTAACTTGTGTTTTTGTGTCAATGTGCTTCTAAATAATAATAAACTAAATTATCTATCACATTTTGACACTCAAAACCTATTTTTTTCTTCACCTATCCTGCATGTATTGACACTACGGGACAGAAATACTCAACTTTCTCAACCAGTAACACACAGAAAGCATTTTGTGTAGGGGATATGTTTGTTTGTGGGTGTTTGTGTGTGTCTGAGTGTGTGTTTTCGCTGCAATAACTACACACATCAACCTTCTACTGGAGCAGCAGACAGACTTTGTGTCAGGAAAATGATGCCCGAGGCTAAAACTGTCACAGTCACCTTCAGCCATGCAAACAGGCATTTTTTCCCCCCACACTGTAGGTTCACACACATACACACACAAACACACACACAAACACACACACACACACACACACACACACACACACACACACACACATACACACACAAACACACACACAAACACACACACACACACACAAACACACACATACAAACATCTCATTTTTGTGCACCACTCTGCTCGATGACCACTGGTGAATGTTAACGCTTTTCAGCAGCCAAACAGTTGTTTTATTTCATGATGTATTGTGTGTGGAGCTCCAGGTGCTGCTGGTCCTCATGTGTACCACGAGGTGGAGCTTTAAATGGCATCATGTGCATTTCAAATGAGAACTCAAAGGGTAAACTTCCAGCTATTGTTGATGTATGTCACATTTCCAGAGTATTTTCAGTGTTTAACTCAATATTTTCGATTTTTTTAGAACAGAACTGCCAGTTAAGTCTGTGTTTCAGTGGTGGGACTAAGCTAAGGGTCAATTTCTGTTACGGCTGCCTTTAAATTGGGTGTCTGACAGTCAAGACTCACTTTTTGATGAAATGTTCTTTCATACATCTGCCCTCGGGCCTCGTGGCACTAATAATACAACAGTAGGCCGAGCCCTGTGTCTCTGTTTGTGGCGCCTCTAAAAAGGCTGCATGCAGAAGCAAATGTTGAAATGTGTTGAGCTGCAGGTCCTACAATGGACTCCTGATGCTACCTTCCCCCAAAAAATCAAAGACAATCCATTCAGAGTCCTTAATTATCTGTCGAAATGAAGAGTTGACTCTTTCCTTTAGTTACAGCTCAGTGTTTCTTGTCTTCATGTTTGATATTTAAGCTTAAACAGGCCCTATTATGCTATTTTCCAGCTGCATATTGTTATCTCAAATTACAGTTACAACATGTTTACATGCGTTAATGCTCATAATCCTCCTTGTTTTCTCATTCTGGCTGTCCTGCAGCACCTCTTCTCACCCTCTCTCTGAAACGCTCCGTTGTAGCTCCTCCCTCCAGAAAGCAAAGTCTGCCCTGATTGGTCAGCAAGCCCGCTCTGTTGTGATTGGTCAACGTTTCACGTTTCAAAAAACTCTTCCTCCGGAGCTTCAGCTCTGTCTCTCTCTTTTGTTGTTTCAGGGCCAAACTAGCCGGAAGGAGTTTTACGTCACTTCCGTAACATTATGACCTCATAACGTTACGTAAGTGAAGGAGAGAATTCAATGGAGCTGTTTCAGGAGCTCAGGAGCTTCTGAGGGGGAGGGTAACTCCTTTTAGGCGTGGACTTCAGGTTTTACACTCTACGGACCTTTTACATGTACAAAAATATATATAACACACTAAAGGAGAGGGAAAAAGTGGAAAAGCATAATTGGACCACTTTAAAGTGGTGCATGTTTTGAGGCAGGAGTTTTTCCAACGCAGTAAAACCAAACCAAAGTTTGACATTCCCTCCTATGACATCATTTTAAACCCTCCACTTTTCTCTCATTCTTTTCTTTGTTGCGCCGTTTGCTCTCCACCCTCTTTGTCTCTACCTCACTGGTTTTCTCAATCATACTGTTTCTCCTCCATCAAACCTCACAGTGAGGCCTCGGATGCTGAGATTCGACCTTTAAACATGGCTTCTGCAGAGCGCGGGATTCATGTTGAAGGCGAGACGGAGAAATAACGGAGAGGATGAGCATGTTTTCAACACTTCACTGACCCCGATGAAAATCTGCTTTTTTTATCCCTTGTTAACTATCCACACCTACTATGCTCCCTTACACCTTTTTTTCCTCGCACATGAAAGCACACTCTCTTTTTATTGCTCCCTCTGCACTCCCTCAAATAAGTTTTTCACCTTGTTAGAGCGAAAGATAGGAAGGAGAGGGAAACTGGAGATGTTAAAGCCACATATATAAAATAAGCATTTTCCATCAACCAGTCAGATGTGAAGAAGGCACAGTACATCACTAACAATCAACTTCCCTCTGACATGAAAGCAAACCTGCAACAAACCGTCGAGCTACGTTCCAGACTCCTATATGCTTTCTCTTTTTTTCCCCACATGAAGTGACCTTTGTCTCCCACAGCTGAGGTGTAGTCCATATGATATTGATGTATTTGAGGTGAACTGAGCCAATGCAAAAGCACAAACAACCTGCATTTTCCATTTCCTCCCTTTTTGTTCTCTCCTCCCTCTCAAGTCTGTGAATCCTGACTATGCAGGCAGACATACAGTCAAACAGTCAGAATGCTGCCTTTGTGATAACCTGGAGGCACATTTCTCCGTATAAACAATATGCCGGAGTTTGGGTTTTCCTATATCGTACATTATCAATATCCTGCAAAAAGGCATGTGTCTGCACAGTTAGTTTTTTAAGTTGTTGAAGTAGAAGCTAGTTGAGTTTTACGTGAAGTTTTGTGCCTGCTGTGACTCACAATTTCAGTCAGTTCAAAACATTTTGTTGCACTTGGATGTTGGAAGCAGCACAACCTCTATGGGCTGACAGTTAACTGTCAGACTGGGTCCCAAACCTGTTCTTTATGCTAAAAACTATTTGGGAAATTCATACATAGGGAATGAAGGGTTTTTCATATTTTGGTACTAACAGGAATTGGTGACACAATTAAACTTTAACAGTGAATCAAGAGTAACACTATGCTTGCACCTTAAAACTACTGACTTTGATGCAATCAACAATCAACATTTTGTTGATACATTCAGTATCCATCTGACAGTTTTTTAACAATTATATTGATATAAATTGTAATAAAGGTGACCTTTTTTTAACAACTGTATTTGCTGTGAAGAGAGAAAGGGTAGAATATAAACTTAACTTTTAGGTGATTGGATTTACATTTTCTCCACATAACTGCTTTACAATGCATAAATGTCTTATGAAAAATATAATGTGCTTATTAACTTGTTATCTGAGCTGTTATTAGAGCCATCGCCCACTATAGACATAAGACGTCATTAGTTTTTGAATCCGTTTGAGTAAATTACACAATGGAAATGGCTTATCGAACGACCAATATTGAAAGTAACGTGATAATGACAAGTAACAAACCAGAAAGTCACTAAAAGACAAAAGGTCAAACAAACACAGGACTTTTACCCAGGAGACAGCTGCTGTATTCATTAATGCTAGTTACAATGTAACATTTTTAAAGTAATGTTATTACATAACGTTGATATGTTACATTGTTATGTTACAATGTTAACAAAAAACATGAACTTATTTCTAATCTTAAGCAAGTAGTAGTGTTGCCTAAACCTTGTTTGTTGCCTAAAAATCTTTTCACAATTCTAACAATATAGCATTTTGTGTTTCCGAAAGCTTGATTCGTGGCTGATATGAAACGTATTTATGAAACATATTTTTGGTTCAGAAATATTGATATTCAATCTATCCTTTGGTTTGCAGAGATGCACATTGTCAAAAAAAAATTGGTAGTGGCAATAGTTGGTCAAATAATTTGGTCCATTTTGTCCTTTTCTTTTGTCTTTCATACTTTGGGACAGTAGTGATTTTTATATGCAAGATGGCATTTTTTCTAAAGTCCTACTCCATGATAGAAATGTGAAAGAACTTGAAACTCATATTTGCAATTATTACTGTCTAGAACTGGGGAAACAGCTTTGGTCTTGACATTATAGAGTATTTCAACGGTTCTGGCTTGGATCCAGAATATTTCAATGTTTTGACACTCCCTGCTATAATGTCAGAAACAAACAGCAAATGTTCTGCAGGGAGCTGATAACATGCAAGTCGATTAAAAACCCATTCGGGTCGGCAGCTTGCTCGTATTTGCAGGAGGCACGGCAGCTGAGTGGTGAGAGCGACTGCTCCGTAAACAAAAGGTCACCAGCTTGTGTGCATTAACAGTCATGTAACCCTGCCTCTGATTAAAAGGGCAGGAATCGCTGCGAGCTGCAGTGTCAGCCAAATGTGTACAGTATTGAATTATGGTAATTAGAATTACCTGTCACAACATGAGCAGAGCGGGGAAATATTTACTCTATCAACATTTGTTTATGGAGGTTAAATTATTAAAAGAAACTTATACGTAAATCGCTGAAAGACAAACCGTATCAACATAAAATCAGTAATGTCACATACGTACTGTACACCGTGCTTATGTGTGGAGGGGAAACTAACACACGCACACACACAGAGCACAGAGCACAATGCAGTTTCACCTGTATTGATGTGGGTAAAAATAAATCACATAGACGAGGCTATTTGTCTGTTTTGGTGATGGATACAGCCTGAGGGAGGGAGTACACACACATACGTACACACAACTCATTGGTGTTTCATCCCTCCATCTTATATGATGAGGTACATCGAAGGACAAACCTAATATGTTTCTTTCTGTCCTCTCTCCATCCTTCACCTCCCGCTAAGTCCTCCCTGTGTCACCGACTCAAAGTCAGCCGAGGTTTGACTAAACTAAAGTCCTTTTTTTGTTGTTGTGAGTCCAGGTGTTCTTTTCTAACGACTGGAAACAGAAATCACACTTATGATTTAGCAGCTTGTCAACCAACTATAGTGCTTTTGACCTCAAGTGGATTTACTTCTCACCTTCCTGAAGTGAGACAGAAGTGACCTTCAGGGTCTGTTGGTTCACCATGACATCATCGTTTGGAGTGGTTACATGTGCAACAGATTATACCCTTTAAAAGCAGCTCAATATGGAATTTAGAGCATTTTTATTTCCTCCACATGGCTCTCAATTTGCAGATGGCTGAGCCGGCGACTAGAAGCTAACAGTGCCAACAGCACTAACAGTGCAAACAACCGCGATATTGCAAATAGTTATATGAATGCTCTGAATCCTGTATATAGAACTTTTAACCATAGAGCGAAGGTGAAACACTTCAGCCTGGTTTTAAGTTAATAAATAAGTTTGGAATACATATTGTAAAAGAAACCAAACCGGTATCTCTGTCAATCAAAGATACATGCAAAAAACACAAAAAAATGAATAAATATTCAACGAAAATAAAATAAACTTTCCATATGTTCCATTTCACTTTACTGAACATTAACATATATATATATATATATATATATATATAAATATATATATATGTTAGTATGTATTGTGTGACCATATATATATTATCTATATATATATTTATCTATATAGATAATATATTTATTTTTTAAACGAATGGGAAGCAAAATCTGATTGACCAATTAAAAATTGCATTGAAAAAGAAACGTTTCTCCTCTGCTGCTTTACTTCTGACTGCTGTGACCGCTCGTCTTTCAAAGTCTCAACCTCCACAGGCAAAGTCGTACACACACTTTAACTCCAACTGCCTCCTGAGCTTCTTTCTCCCTTCAATCCATCCATCCATCTTCCCCAGCTGTATTCCCTGTGTGACCTTGCCACAGCACACAACCTGCTCAGCTTTACACTGACCTCTCTCTCTCACAAACACAAACACACACACACACACACACACACACACACACACACACACACACACACACACACACACACACACACACACACACACACACACACACAAATACATATATGTCTGATGCAGAATCACACACTTTCATACGTACTGAACCCTCTGAACCACACGCACACACACACACACACACACACACACACACAAACATGTACACAGTGACCTGATCATCTGTCCCACAGGACTACGGAGTGTTCCTGGTTGTCTTTCGCACTGTTGAGCTCTCTTCAACTAGACAGGTCTCAGATGGAGGAGGGAGGAGGAGGGAGGTGGGGTCGATTGAGAGGTTTTTTCTTTATCTATTGCTCAACCAGTAACAGTGTAGTGGGTTACTGTAGGTCAGTGCTAACACGAGACTGGTTTACTGTTCAAAAATGTGTCAGGGGAAATGTATGAAAGGTGATGAAATCTTGGATTGCTCCTCAAAAAAGAGTGTAAGAGACCTAAAAAGGCTCGACTTAAAGTCATTGTTGCATTTTATATCTGAGATGCTGGTTTGGTGAAACATTCAATGGAAAGTGTCTCACTGTCTGACATGAAGGTATTGTTCAGTGTGCAGTGCACATAAATCAATGGACACTTAAACTATACAATAACTATCTGTCTGTATATATGATATTTTAGCAATTGTGGATTTTTTACTTTCTTTTTACTTATTTCATATTCTTTACTGTGTTATTACTTATTTATAATACTTGTTTTGATCTTGTTTTTTTTTGCACTATCCTCTCTGCTGCTGTAATCCTGCACATTTCCCACTGCGGGACTAATAAAGGATTATTTTAACTCCATTGGTAGTCTACACAAAGGCTCTCAAAAAAACAACATACTGCCAAACCAAATCAGTCGCATCTACAAAAAACGTCTCACCAAAAACATTACAAATAGCACCACAAAACCAAAAAGAATACCACCAAAGCATTAAAGTACTCTGTCTTGTTTAGCCGGTCTGCTTTAAGGGTTCAACATCAGCTTGAACCGGTCTGGTCTTTCTCCTCTGACCTCTGCCATCGACGAAGCATCTGCGCCCTGAGAACTTCCCCTTTCTGGATATTTTCTCCTTTTTAGACAATTCTCCGTAAACCTTAGAGATGGTTGTGCGCGAAAATCCCAGTAAATCAGGAGAAGTTCTCAATGGCGCCAACGACCAAAGCACGTTCAGACTAAATCACCTTTCTTCTCTTTTCTGATTCTTCGCCTTGAACATGTGCACATGCCTAAATGCATTGAGCTGCTGCCTCTTAATTGGCTGACCAGATAGTTGCTTTTTTTTGGAACAGATGTACCTTGAATGTTGGGTATATACATCTGTGTGTGTGTGTGCATGTCTATTTTTAATACAGAATAACTGTTTCCAACACATAGAGAAAGTTTGAAGCGTAATCATTTTGCAACATATGTTAGTGTCTTGACCTTTAAGAGAGACTAAAGCTAGACATGTTCTGGTCCAATTAACATTTATCATTAATCAAGATCTGACTTTAAATAAATATAATCAATGCTCTGGGTTTTCATATAATTGAGTTGACTTTTATATTTATATACGGATTTAGTTGTTTTAGAAGATTGCTGCCTTGTCACTGGAAGGATGCACAATAAAACAATCATTCTGTAATATACTATATGTTTGCTTTTGACATTTTTAATTACACTTAATATCAAATGAAGTGTCTTTAAATGATCTTGCAATGCCACACATGCCAAGATGGTAGATGGTTATTGTTCCATCTCATTTGTTCACATTATTCCCAAACACAATGTGCTTCTGGTTGACAATACGTCTGATAATGAGGCAACCTGTATGAAACCTCACAACAGAGCAGTAACTCAGCTCCAGTCATCAGTCGACTAACCTGGAGCGATGCCTTTCAACTTCCTCAGAGGTGAATTCTTACATAATCTTCCTTCCAGCAGAATCCAGCAGTCCTCATTATGGTCACAGCGAACCATAATGAAACAGAAATCTTGAAATCTCAGAGTATCTTGAGAAGAATTGTAACTTTTATTAGAGGGATTGGCATCATTTTTTGACAAATATTCATGGTTCCCAGATGATGTCCGCTACTGACTTTGGTGAGCCCCTGACTTTACCTCTATCGCCACCAAATGGTTGACATTTGTGGTTTCTAATGAAAAGTCTGGATTATAAAACACAAATTGAAAAAAGTTTTTTTGATCCTACACCATCAGGTCAAAATTTTATTATGTTTAATACTTCGGTTCGCTTTGGTTGGTGGGACTCGGTTTCAACTGAATGAACAGTGATGAGGGGGCTGCACGAGTCATCACAACTGATCAAATCATCAATATATGGGCTTTTAAATCACGATGTTGGGCTCATTGGTTGATGACCTAACCCAACTGTGGGTCTTACAGGTGCCAGGTTTTGACCCTGAAGATCTATTTGGATCCTTTTCATTTAGCACTCCTTTAACATCTCATTGCTTTTAGCGTCTCCTAACACTGCATCAGCCTCCTTAACTGTTATAGTCTGGCTATGACTCTATCTGTTCTGTTCTATAACTGTTTTTATGAGCATGCTCCAAACCCATCTGTGTGAGCAGCTGGTGTTCTCTCAGGATGACACTGCCCCCTGAGCAGCTCGGAGCCCCTCCACATCACTTTTTTACAACAGTTTTTCACATGTTTTGCCCATCCACAGTGGTTGGACATTGTCCTTGAGTTTGAAAAAGGCACATTTTGAGCTTGTTTCTATCTATCTATCTATCTATGTCTATCTATCTATCTATCTATCTATCTATCTATCTATCTATCTATCTATCTATCTATCTATCTATCTATCTATCTATCTACCAATCTATCTATCTATCTATCTATCTATCTAGGATATCAATCCCCTCTATCAATCAATCAATCAATCAATCAATCAATCAATCAATCAATCAATCAATCAATCAATCAATCAATCAATCTATCTATCTATCTATCTATCTATCTATCTATCTATCTATCTATCTATCTATCAATCTACCTATATCAATCAATCAATCTATCTATCTATCTATCTATCTATCTATCTATCTATCTATCTATCTATCTATCTATCTATCTATCTATCTATCTATCTATCTATCTATCTATCTATCTATCTATCTATCTATCTATCTATCTATCTATCTATCTATCTATCTATCTATCTATCAATCAATCAATCAATCAATATCAATCAATCTAATCTATCTATCTATCTATCTATCTATCTATCTATCTATCTATCTATCTATCTATCTATCTATCTATCTATCTATCTATCTATCTATCTATCTATCTATCTATCTATCTATCTATCCATCCATCCGTCCATCCATCCATCCATCCATGCCAACCACCAAGCTTATCAAATATCTCTCCCATTTTGTTATTCTGACACATGCTGTAACAAAAAGCCTCACTGTATTTGCAGTTGTTAAATCAACACATATCATTCGTGAGCATGTATTCTCATAGCTTTGAAGATAACAAGGCTTTCATCTTGCAGCAACAAAGTCTGGGTTTAAAAAGCTATCAGCATGAAGCAGCATTCTCTTCCCTAACAAGATCTGCAGGAGGTCACTCGTGCAGCCCCCCTAAAGAAAAGTCAAACAAAAGCTGGCAGCGAGTTAAAATGTGGGGAGTGTTGCCATAGGCTGACATGTCATGGCTGTGACACCTTATCAAACACAAAGGTGGTTGCAGCTTGTCATGAATTCAGCTTTTCATTAGTAGATGCCTCTGTTTAACCACATCTATATTATACAATTTATAGTTCATGCGTTTAATGCAAAAGACTTGCACCAAACATAGTAGACATACAGTCCACTTTTCACTACGTTTTGTACATGCAACCATCTTAAAGGTGCTATTTATGAGATTGGAAGCAATTATATGCAAAATCTTTAATTAGCAAATAGTTGTTTACTGTCATATTATTGGGAAAAGGTGTTTGCTTCTATTTTAATGCTCTGAATCCTGTTTATTGCACCTCTAAAGCTGCATAAATCAAATTCTGGCCACAAGAGGGCATAAAAAAAGACACACAGACATATTACTGCCTTTAAAATCGGTATGGCGAATACAGTATGCAAGCAAATCATTGCGTACTTCAGCTACAATCACACTGAATATGTTTTGAGTTTTTATTCTTTTTATTTCAATGGGTTTATATTGTGTTTTATGCTGCTTACGACCTTTTTCTTTAATCCCTGCAGTGTATTGTTAATTTTTAGAACAATAACAATTAATCATGAAGTAAATGTGGCATAAAACAATAAACTTAAGGTCGCCAGGTCCTCACCGGTCTGTAGACAAAACCCACATGAACTCCTTCATTTCTTGTAATTTTCATCTCCTTCAGCAGCTTCCTTCATGCCTTTCCTAACATTAACTTTCACCAGGACTCCCTGTATGTAGCAGGATAACCGGCACAGGCCGACACAGTGATGCAATCTGACAAGAACCGATCATCCACCCACTTGAGTTTCAGTTTCACACTTCTCCCCCTCCCTCCATACGTCCCTCTCTCTCTTTCTCTCACCCCTCCCAATGCCGTCCGGGTTTCTGGCACATCCATCACAAAGGTGTGAAGTCAGCTTACTTTTGAAGGTATAAGAATTTGATGAATGAGCCTATTTTTACTTTATTTATTTTATTTTGACTCATCTGGACTGAATGCACTCGATTGATAAAGTTCTTCTTCAAACAGTAGTCTGAATTTTTGGACGGGACTCTCTCGAAAAAGGTTTTAGGGTTAAAATAATTAAAAATAAATAAATTATTTCCATCTAGAGTTGCATGCATGTAAGACTGCAGCTTGAAAAAGCAGTAAAATACAATACAAAACTGTATTGAATTGAGCACCATGTCGCACAATGTTTGACTTCTCAAACTCTTTCATACCCAGGAATAGTGCGGTGACCTTGTTAAATTAAAGATAATAATTAGATTTCGGTGCCTGGCACTCTTTCTGTAAAAACCTCAAGACAGTCGCACAGGGTCCTCTGAGGTCGGCTTCATTTAAACTCCCAAGGCATTAGAGGATCCTCCAACGGAGAAACATCAGAAATATTCCTGTTGGCTCCGTGGGTAGTGTGTCTCATTTGCACTTACAAAACTGTGATTTTGAGTCTCGTCTTTCTTTCTCTCGATATCTCTGTGTGACTTACTCCGTCTCACTCTTCATCCATCTGTATATATTTTATTTAAACACAAGAGCGTTGCATCCTGTCCTATATATCAGTCTGAGTGGCATATTGAAGAATTATATGCTAAAAGTAATTTTCACTTTTCTACACGTAGAGATATCACGCTGGCTGAGAACTTCACGACCTTAATCACTTTGTGAATTTTAATGAATCAAAACTCAAGTCCATATGGCTGTTTGCTGTCTCCTCTTTTAATTCCACTATTCAACCAAAGACCGAGGCTTTTCTTTTTGTCTCAAACCCTTGATCCCTGACTGGTGATCTCTTGGCCTGCCATTATCTAATCATAATGCATGCAAGACAAGAATAAAGGCTCTTTGATTTGCTGGATTGATGACATCAAAGAGCCAGACTCTGAAGTACGGATTCTCTGAGGCTGCGACAGGAAAGGTCAATTACTAGATTTAACCCAATCATAATACAAAGACATGTTTAAAACTAGATTTGTGTCCTCACTGTTTATCATTTCATACAATGTTTTGAGAGATCCAGTGCTAGTTTACAACTATAACTGAACACAATGCAAATGTCGATATATATAATGTCATATTCAGATGGCTAGTTAGCAATTTACACTACTACTGATAATCAATAAATATATAAACCAATGCAATCCGCATTATGTTTACTATTGTTATAATATAGTTATCAACATAAACTTTTTGGGGAGATAACACTTTATATTTTGTCTCTTTAGGTGCTGTCCATGGTGTTGAAATGTTCACTCAGTAGGTGTGCGAACTATTTATTTTCAATTTTTCACACTCGACAATGCTTGGTCTTATCTTTTTAGTATCACCTAATTAGTTCTTAAAAACATAATTAATCAAATGGGTCATATGGTCTCTAAATCAGAGCCTCTATTTGAAGTTACATTTATCAACTGTTATTTATCTTTAGTAACTCAAGAGCCCAGTTTAAAGCGTAGGGATGTCTTCATCATGTTCTTTTGCTCCTGATCTCCATTATGCTTTAATATTGGTAGTGTCGTTACCCAGAGGTTCACTGTCTTTTAAACCATCCAAGCAACACTCACATCCTAATCCATATACACATTCATTGTTTGTTAGATTTTTTACAATTACAAGATTAGCATTTAAAATGCAAGTTTGCCATGGCATTTTATCAAGCATATATACTGTATTTGATATCTAGGTTTATTTTACTGAAAAGGTTTTATATGCAAAACATTTAAAAAGCTAAAATGAACCACATTATTAGAGTTTAAACCAGTCTTCAGCAAACTGTATCAGAATAATGGTTAAACTTTGACAACATTAAAATTAAGCAGCTTAATCATCAAAAACCCGACACTGAAATATTCACACACACAGCAGGTGCTCTCACTTTTGAATCTCATACATTTTCATCGTTGTATATTTTTAACTAAGCACAGTTTTTTGGTGATTTAAAGGAGAACTTAACCATTATATATCAAAGAATTTAAGAACAGATCACTGCATGGACCAGACTTTTACAAGGTAACAGTGTTTGGACAGTTGGCTCCATGTGTGCTCACCAGCCGACGCTTTAAGGTGCTCTTACTTCACCTTCCCAGACAGCTGACAGCTTCAGAGGAGTCGGACGGAAAGGCCGTGACCTCTGGGAAGTTCTCCAGCTGAGCCACGCTCTGACCTTGGTCACTTTTGGACGGTAATTAATTAAACCACATGATTCCTGACTTTCGCCTCGGCCTCTACCTGCATGTGTGTGTGTGTGTGTGTGTGTGTGTGTGTGTGTGTGTGTGTGTGTGTGTGTGTGTGTGTGCGTGTGTGTGAGGAAGAGGGAGAAGGATATTGTTATGTGCATGTGTATAGGAAAAGTGTGTGTATGTGTGTGTGAGTTGTGTAAGACTGAGTGATATATGAGGATGTTTGAGTACAGCAGACACACACACACACACACACACACACACACACACACACACACACACACACACACACAACACACACACACAGATGCTCACAGAGAGCTAGGTCAGCAGTGAGGGGCCTTTGAGCCAGCAGTAGGTTAAAGTCTTAATGACGGACATTTCTCTCCGGAAACTTCTCTCCATATGTCACACGGAGACTCCCTCAAATCATCATTTTTCACCTTGTCAGAGGAGCTCCTTTGGTTGAAGACAGCATGAAACAGGAGGAGGAGGAGGAAGAGGAGGAGGAGGAGGTGTAGCAAAAGCAGAGAGGGAAAAGGTGTTTTAAGAACCTGCCCGTATGTTTTCTTTGCTTTGTCCTCCTTATGGAGGAGATGAGACAAGGCAAGTGAGGACAGGAGAGCTCAAGTGACAGGAGGAATGATGAAAGATTTAGCATAATTCACAGAAAGTCACATGTTCTTGATCCTCACTGGATAACGAGAGCGAACCAAAAAAAAAAGAGGAAAAAGAAAGAAATGGAGAAATAAAAGAGGTGATGTGGGAGGAGAGGAAAGAGACGGGAAATAAGGGCAGGGTTGTTACATTTCCTCTATGTTTTAATCTATATTTTACGTAGTATTTGTCCCGAGCGATTCTACATTGCCCCGCGCCTCAGACAGGATTATTCTGATGGATGTCGCATCAGAGCACAACACCTGTCACAGAAACAGCTCATCTGACAAAAGCTCATCAGAGCCACAGAGACAGTATCTAACCTGCTACAGGCTGATCCGCCGCACAGCAGAAACACTTTTTCAACTTTATCCCTAAGTATTTGTATTAGAATGTACACCACTGCAATTATAAGTACTCACGGTGTCTGGTAGAAAGGTTTTATTCATAGAATCCTTTGCTTGATGATGCAAGCAAGGCCAAAAAGTGGCAAGAAAGACTCACTTCAAGCCCTGAGACATCCGATCATTCTCTTCTACACATACAAACGCAGGACTTTGACACTTTGAAAAATATTTACTTGTTTGTTTCTTGCTTTCTTGGCCTGTGACGCCATCAGATACATACGTAGATATAAAGGTGCATTCATTTTGACTGAATATAACCCACAATTGGCTAACCTGTGGACACTGATGGGCTATAAGGATTCTTAAAACAAACTTCATTCAAACTCAAAAGCAAGTGCCCATGAATGCAGGTTGAAATCGCTGTATGAGACACGTCATACAATCTTGCCTCTTACCTCTAGGGTTAAGAGTAATAATAATAATAATAATAATAATAATAATAATAATAATAATAATAATAATAATAATAATAATAATAATAATAATATATTTATTTATATAGCACCTTTAAAAACAGAGTTTACAAAGTGCTTTGACAGACAAAGCAGAAAAAGCAAGGCCATAAAACAACAGAAAGCTCAACAATGTGGCCCAACAAAGCAAGACAAACTGAGGTGAGAGTTAAAAAAAGAACAGTACAATATTTATGCACCTTAAAAACAGAGTTTACAAAGTGCTTTGACAGACAAAGCAGAAAAAGCAAGGCCATAAAACAACAGAAAGCTCAACAATGTGGCCCAACAAAGCAAGACAAACTGAGGTGAGAGTTAACCAATATAAAAACAGTACAATATTTAACACGGTAAAACCAATTCATGCGATAGAAATGAACTAACAAATAAAAACAAAAAAATTCAATAAATGTAAAATAATATAGCAAAATCATTTGGTTAGATAATTAGTAAAAACCGATATTAAAATAAAGCTATAAAGTGACAACATCACATAAAAGTCAGTCTGTAAAAATGGGTAGTGCATGAGGATTCAGCAGGCAGTTAATGGCAGCATCAAACAGGCTATAACAAAAAAAAAAATCATCACTGTCTTTGAGAGGTCTTTGAGCATGCACCCTACATAACTGGCCACCAAATTTATTTAGCAGTTTCCTGCAGCAAAATGTGAGATTTGCCGTGGACAGACACAGAGTCACACTGTCACTCACTCACTCACTCACTTCCATATGGACAAGCACTCGAGTGAGGGCAGAGATAAAAATGCAAACCGGTAATTTGGCTACATGTTGACACTTGAGTAAGACATTTGTGATTTATTAATGTTAATAAAATATGATGGTCTAGTTATAAAATCACAGGTGACAATTGACTGCTACCAGTTAATTAGAATTAGATTAACTTTATTACTTACTTACAATACTGGTTACATAACTCTTACAAAGCAGTGGGCATTGAATGTATGGAAGGACAAACTACTTTCACTTTTGGACATTTATTAAGGGTTAAAAGAAAAAAAAAGCTTCATCATACCTGTCAATAAACATTTGAAACACATTCAAAATTATTTTTCCCTGTTAGTCAAAATTGCAAGTTTGCAGATGATTCAGTTCAAATTGAGCAGCACAGACAGAGGGAGAGAAACAAAGCAGTTGGGGTCAGAAGATGAACAGGTAGGGAAGCTGCAAAGCAATGTTTTGTTCTGGGAATACCTTTTTAAGAGTGCAGCTCACCCCTCTTTAGGTCAAATCCCATGATAACCCCTCAGAGGAGGAGAAGGTGGAGAAAGAACAGATTAGTGGAATAAACAGACGGGAAGACGGGGCGAGAATAGAGAAGAGGTGAGCACAGTGTAAACAGTGTTCACAAAATGGTTCCTTGGGTTTAACACCAGCACTGAGCCTGGGAGGGGGAAGAAAAAACATTTTGATGGATTGCTAGTGTTTAATTCCAGAGCACACTGGTTATGCTTTACTCTGCTCTGCTTGTATGTCCTGGATACAGAACTAAACAAAGAACAGGACGCATGGCCTGATAGGAAAACGGTGCAGATTCTGTGTGTGTGTTGAACCAAACACTTGGCGATGATATCATCCAGTGCGTTCCACACCTAGACTGTACTTGGGTGGGCCACGCAGGTGTATTTGGTGACAAAATGTATCGTCACCCACCAGCATCTATACTGCTATTAATCAGAAATGTTCATTTCTATGACCCTGTATGCTCAAACCGCAGATTAACCGTGCACACGTGGTTATAACTGCAATGCATCTCTACTGTGAGCGTAGCAGTGCAGTGTGGTTAGAGTTTAGGCTTATTTCAACCACTGGGGTGTGCTTACTAGTGTGCCTCAGAGCGCCATCCAGAGGGCTGCAGAGATACTGCCACATTGTTATTTTAAATAAAAGGAAATGTATAGATATTTTAAGGTTATTTACAATGCTGCTAATTTTTCTATCAAAATGTGCAAAATTGACATGAATGCGATGCTACGTAGAGACAAAAGGGCTTTGCCGCTGTTAGCTAGCTATTGATCCCTTGTGTTTCACAGTCAGGAGATGCATGCCTTGCTCGAGGGCAGTTTCCTGTTTACTTCTCCATCAAAGATTTTTGAAGGCATCATCAGATTCAAACAGAGAATCGTCAACCTTTGTCTCAACTACACCCCCTATGTCTGTCTCTCTTGTTAACATTCTTACTTTTGCTTACTTTTCTGACCTTGTCCCAGTCTGTGGCTGTTTTCTATCATTTGCATTGCCATCCAACAGTTCCCGGTTGAATACCAGCAATAAACACCACTTAAGAAAAAAATGGCTTCATTGGACGCTAAATAGGGTTGACTACAGTATATCAAAAGTCAGAGAAAGAGCGCTGTGAGGGGACAACAATTAATAAATGTAGCTCTACTATATACCTCCTGTTTAATGAATACAGTTGTGGGATTCTTGTGTGTTTAAGTCCACCAACTGAAATCCAAAACTCAATGCGAGGCAGTCCATCTCAGCATTTGGTCTGGCCGATCAGATCCCAATGCGAGCAAGGTCTGATCGCTGAGCGTTACATTGTCAGGCCTGTTATCACTCTAAAAGATGACATGAATTCCCTTCCTGTAGTAGGACAGGGTGTTTCCTGGCTGGTGAACTATGCCACAGTTGGACTGGAACTGATGTCAAACCAACCTCACCGGTCAGGCAGACTTGGGTACATTCCCTTCCACATCAATGTTTGGAAAAAGTGTCACTTTCTATCACCCAATTTTAAGCTGACCTTCTATCTAATTTGGAGCTGTTAGCGAGCATAACTGTATTTCAATGGAATCGCTGCCAAGTCAAAAATAGAGGAAGCTGACAAATAGGCTTTGACATACCATCTAATTTTGTATAACCCTGCTCTGCCTAATCAAAAGCAACAGCCTTCCTCTTCCTTTCATTGTGCCACAAATGAAAGTAGCCACATCTAAGGCAGCCAGTCCGACATCACTGAGCTTCCAGCAGCACCAATTCCGTAATGATGCGTAAATGAAATTCACCATGTCACTTTTTGTTGTTCCCGGGCTCTAAAACACAAGCCTTATTATCTGAAATGCTACAGTAGAAACCAAGTGCAAACTTGCTATACTCTTTTGTGAGTCTTTCAATCTAGCTTTATTACATGAGAAGTTTATTTCTGGTTTTAACATGCAAGCAAATATTTTTTTAACCTGGACGATGGAGCATAGCGTCCCCGCCCATCATCTCCCCTCAGCTCCCCTGGCGAGCTCGCCAATCATCCGCTCCCCTTCTCTCTTCCTCCAACGCTCTCTCCTAACTGAACCGATCCATTGCTCTCTATTTGTCGAATCAGAGCAACCACCACACGCACCACTTCGCTCACACACACACACACACACACACACACACACACACACACACACACACACACACACACACACACACACACACACACACACACACACACACACACACACACATTCACCCTCAGGTGTACAGCAGTGATAAATTAACACAATTGCACAATTGACATTATTGAAACCACGTGTGTGTCTGTGCATGTGTTTGTGTTTTTTTTAAGAAGTGTGTGCAGTTGTATTTGCATATAAACAAGCTGTTTTTTTCCAACATGCAGGTATGAAAGTGTGTGTGTGTGTGTGTGTGTGTGTGTGTGTGTGTGTGTGTGTGTGTGTGAGTCATGTGAGTAAGAAAAGCTCTGCGTCTACAGGTTATGTTGCAGCGATCAGTGTTGAGTCACACAGTTTAATATGCACACACACTTCTTTGCTCAGTCAGCCAATTTAATCCATGTACCAACAAAGTCAGTCTGGCATCTGTAATTTATTGAAATTCATGACAGCAAGGTTGTTTAGGTTTTTTTGTGTTTACAGGTTGCCTTTGTTCCATCTGTCACGTCTGCGCTTTCTGCAGCTTATCTCCAATGAAATGAATTGACAAAAGAAACACAAATGGGAAATATTTAAACGACTTCTGTCTGTGCAGACCAATGGGCCCAGACTGGACTTTGCTTTTGATGGAATGTAATGAATGTTTTTTTTTAACATTGACATCATAAGGATGCAAAGTATCCAACGGTCAGCCTCAATATTATCACTGTTATGCATGGGACTGTGTGGAGGTATATTTCTGTAGTTTGGGGTTTTTTGATATATAATTGTTGTGGTATTTCCTATTTGTTAATTATTTATTAATCATTTTTCTACATTAATTAGCATTGCAGAGGTTAGCTTCTCTGGTATACTGCACCTGAAGTGGTGGAAAGAGTAGAATACTGTACTCAAGTAAAAGTACTGTTGCTACAATGATATTATACTCAAATAAAGATGCGTAAAGATATACTTGATGAAAAGTGCACTTACATGCACTAAAAGCACACCGGCTAAGTAAACAAAGCAAGAAGAAGCGCTGATAGCAACACACACACAGAGGGAGTGCATTATTAGAGTTGTTTGCTGCTATGTTAATTTTTTAAATGTTTATTACAGCTATTTTTATTGTCAACTTATAAACAAGTCAAGTGGAACAACATCAGTGGGCCTTCTGCCGTCTGTGCATACAATTGATAATCAATTATAAATATACACAACTGCCTTCCTCAGTGAAGCCTGACGAGAATCAACCAGAAAAGCAATAAAGCTGAATACTTTGAACAACCTGACACTTCTATCAGAATCAGCAGTAGAGTTACATCACCGAAGCAGACAAACTCTTGAGTGTTGCAGACAAAAAGCACACATTGCAAGCAAAGGAGAGAGTTTAGATTCGACAAAATACTCAAGCACACAGGCTTGTTGCTAGGAAACAAAGTTACTGTTTGTGTGTTCGTGTGGAGAATTCAGGAGAGGTCATTAGTGTGTAGCTGCACTCACCTGTCTGAATGGCTTTCTGCGAACCTTGAGCAATCTGATTTAGGTTGTCTCCTCATTCATTGCCAAATTATTTTCATAACCATTCCACTTGGCCTCTTTTGTCCCACTGAGTTTCTCAAATTCAGAAAAGTTTTGAGTTGAATAAGGCTTTACCGTTACATCAGAGACAAGCGCTGAAAGTAAAAGTTCCTCAGTGAAGCCAGACGGGACCAGAGTGGCCCCACTGTAGCCTACAGGTTATGTACATTAAATCAGTCATTAATTAGGATAACCTAATTAATCATACCCTTTATTTGGTCATTAATTTGATCGCATTATTGTAAATATTCTTTTGCACTATGTGCTAGCTCGTCCAATGAGGGCATACATTTATGAACTTTCATTTTCTGAGTGCAGCTGCAGAAAAACAGCTTCTTCTCTGCTGCAGCTGCTGATGTATCTCCTTTCTTCCTGTTGCTTTCACACACAGTTATTCAGGACTTTTTCAAGTGACTTCAGATTTAACTCTGCAACGGATGCAACTTGAAATGTAGCGAAGTCCAGTTCTTGTACTAGTTAGCTAGTAACTAAGTGAAAGTTAAATAACAGATTTCTAAAGATACTCAAAAAGTACACAAAAAAACGACCATTTTACAGTTAAAAGAGTAACCTTTTTACTGAACACGGGTGGAAAAATGCATGATGATAGTTGCTCCTTTCTTTTGATGTTGTACTTGAGGTAAGAGTTAAAAGTCAGTGGGACTTTAGGCCAATTTGCAAAGTAAAATGTTCATTTTCATTCATTGTCTCATTAGCAAATTTAATTTCTTCTAATGCCTTCCCTATTTGTGGAGTCAGTTAAATCTTTGTGCTATTTGAAAAACATTTGCCTGTTTTGTTGTTCTTGGAAATATTGATAGATGGCTGGATTTATAGCTTTATAAGGCAATATTGGCTGTTTTTTTCTGACCCTTAAAGCTCAAAGGCTGCTCACACACAAACTACAAAATCAGTACAAAATGGGTGGTAGCAGGTTTCATTAATATGTAGCTATTGTGTTGATTTTGTCCATCTGCTTCTGACATTTGCATGTCCTCTGCTAGAGCCAAATAAATCCCATCTCTTTAATAAAAATCCCAAATAAAATGAGGTTGTGCATCTGAGCTTTAGTCTTCGGGGCTTTGTGTTGATGATAGGCTTTGGGCCCACCTATCAGCACTGGTGGAAATACACAGCTGTCTTACCCCTTGCTCATAATGAGTTATGCAAATCTCTGCCTTTTGTGCCCATAATGATACTCTTAATGATCAGCAAGAGAATTCAAGCTATGCTCTCCCGAGTATAAGAATTTGGAGGCTCCAGATCCCCAATTATCATCTGGTTGAAGTCGCTATCTGGAGCCCTGAAAAATGACAAACACCAATCCTGTTGTCTATGGCAACAGGAAAATAAAACTTTTACTTCTGGGATCAATTAAGTAAAACATTATTGTGATTTTGGCATTTTTTTTCCAACAGAGGCCTAAATCATTTGTTGACCTCCCCCAGGAATATTTACAGCATGTGTTGTCTTGTGCATCTTAAGTTCTTGCATTTAATATTCATAGAGAGTACGCCTTCAACATCTATTCATAAATTCATAAAAATGTCTCTGTGATCATTATGCCTGGTACTGTAAAGAGCATTTGGCACCAGCATTTGGCACCAGCATTTGGCACCATGTCAACTTGATGGGAAAATGTATATTGGACATAATCTCCAAAAGTCACTTGCAATAATGTTCTTGTAATGGTACAGAACTATGTTTATTTAGTCATTTAAAGGCAATTAAGCTAAATGGGGGGAGCAGCCAAATGTTGAACAGTTGATTATCCATCAGTGTGTTTTAGAAAAAAATGTATTTTCATGTGGTTGGTGATGGAGATAAATCCACCTGAGGATGCATTAATAGCAGAATCAGTCAGACGAACTTAAAAGTTCATTTTATCTTCATGTTATTTTAAGTCCAAGTCTAACAGCTGTTAATTTATTCTGAAATGTCAAACTGCACAGGCAGCAGTGAGGGTTAGGAATTATTGTGTCACGTAGCTATCTTTGGAAGTCATGTCTACACGTTCTAAAATAGAAAGTCTCTCATTGTAAAAGAAAAGTGGAAATTGTCGTTTTCATTCTGTATTTATAAATTCTGAGCTCCAGACCTTTTGGAAGTTGGCTGCTTCCCTGCATTTTAGCCCCAATGATTAAATCCCCCTTGGAGACTGTGAGGGCAGAAATGAATTCAGCATCCCACCATTTCATGAACAAGTGACGAATGTGAGAGTGAACATTTCATTTACTTGCCATACATCCTCTTAATGTCACCGTATTTTCCCCTGACTGTGGGTCTCAGCTTTGATTTACTCTGGACCGCATTTCCTACTGTGCTATATTCCCTGCTGCTCTCTGAGCATGTTAGAGTGTCAATATATGTATACGGATACGTGTATGTGCATGTGTGTATGTGTTTTCTGATTTCCTGATTTAGTTCCGTCAGTTAAAGCAGAACCTGAAAGAAGAAGGACAGAAATAGAAGGCCTGGAGGAATGAGGTACATTAAAACAGTTTAAGATTGTTACATGTTCTGATATGTTGGCAGGATTCTGTATCTTACACAGTATATTCTATTTGTAATGGTAAAAATTCAAGAAATGATTTAGAATGCCGATTAAATTGTCACAAAGGAACCTTATTTAATGTGAACTGTGGTGAGAGAAAAAATAATTAATGTCAAAATCAAAGCAGGTTTTAATATCTCGACTTTTAGTTCCTAATGTGGGTCAAGTTGGATTCTCGTTTCCCATGATGCAAGTGGATAATGTCGCTCATCAAACCATCTCCATCTCCTTAATTCCCATCTCTATCATGCTCAATAGGTCCATTTTTATAATGCAGGCTTAATGACATGCTATATACTACCCTATAAATTATTTATTCATTGAAATACAGTTTCTAAAATTGTTCTGCAAAAAGCGATAGGACCATCACAACATTCGATGTAGATAAGTTTCACGGCCTTGAATACAATTTAAAATCAACTCACCGCAAAAGTCCAAAATACATTTAAATGATGTCTTATCTCAAAGAAATGTAAAAATGTCAGATCCTACCAGCATTTGTAAAGCTACGTTTTGCTAAATGTAGTTTTACACACCCATGATGGCATTTCAGACAAACATATTTCGTAAATGAGACGTTTCCAAACTGGTAAACTGATAAATAAATCTAACAAGTAGGTGTTATAAAAGCTAAACATGATACATAAGAGCTGTATTGGGTGAACATTTTAGGTATCATGTTACAAATAAAAGAGAACAAACAAATATATGTACAAATCCTTTACACAAAAAAGTAGCTTTTTTCAATTTTGATTAAGGTTCTCAAAAATGTATTAAAGTGCATCATCTCCACTTGTCTGTATCTTTGCAGACAACAGGAGAGGAAGTTATGTAACTAACAGCTGTTTACCAGGCTGAGAGGTTGCATCGCATTTATTAAAAATATCTCTCCATCTCAGGCATTGCACAGAGATGAATTTCTGTCCATTAGTCAAAGGTAAAAATGTTCAACTTGCTGCCTCACAGCTCCATGACAACTAAAAGTGCCTAAAAAATTCAAATCGTTTTACAGAAGTGCGTGTGTGTGTGTGTGTGTGTGTGTGTGTGTGTGTGTGTGTGTGTGTGTGTGTGTGTGTGTGTGTGTGTGTATGTGTGTGTATATGTGTGTGCGTTCTTAAGTGGGGGTTGGCAGACTGTCAGAGCAGGAAACGTGGCAAGACAAATGAGGGGGTTGTGAGTTCGAGCCCTGGGCAGCACAGAAGCCTGATAGATGGCTGAAGACTGCCTTAAAACGTCTGGGTTATTGATGGTCGCCCACCGGCGCTAAAAATACATTTTAGCACTGACCTGAACAAACACTTACACACACACACACACACACACACACACACACACACACACACACACACACACACACACACACACACACACACACAACACATAAGAAACAGAGCCGCTTTCTTGCCTCACAAATTGACTTCTAAAATGTTTTGGACCTGATGTTGGGATTTTCAGTTTCACTTCTAAGTTCCTCACCAGTTTTTTGTGTTTGTGTCGTTAGTTTACTCACTGACTAGATGTCATCAAGCAAAACCGTCATCTTCTAAGTATATATTATATTCAATTAGTAATCAGTTCATTGTTACCCATAGATTGTTTATCAGAAGAGGACGTAGTTACTGTGACGTCACCCATTGGTTTGTGAACAACGGTTTTGAAGCCTTGAGTTCTGCATTTTGGCCTTCGCCATCTTGTTTTTTTGGAAGCAGGAGTTACAAGAGTGGATGGGGTTGAGTAGAGCTTAACCGGGGTTAAGTAGAGCTAAAGGGTTTTAGGCCCCCACAATGTCACAGTAAACTTTCATGAAGTGAAAACACACTGTGAAAGGGTTAAAGTTGTAAGACGAAAACAGAGACAACTCCCAGACAGGACAACGTTGTGGTAGCGACCTGTCAATCACAAGGTAGCCCCGCCCTAAAGCATACCCTGCTTTATGGTCTGTTTGACTCTAAATGGAGCATCATTTACTAAATGAACATCATGCTGTATTGAAGAAGACTTGAAACTAGAGATTGAGACCATAAACTCATGTTTACAATGTTTACTGAGGGAATAAATCAAGAGAGAAGTAGAGTCATTTTCTCATAGACTTCAATACAACCAGACTTCTTTTTGCCACCAAAGGAGTCGCCCCCATGGTGGCAACAAGAATGCAGGTTTATGGTACTTCGACATTCAAGAATTTCTTTAATTTAATTCAAATGAAAGTAAAATAAAAACAATTTTCTTTTTTTTAATCTGTCATGAGCACAGAAACCTTGCATACTGATCCTATTTATTTCATCATTCTCTTAGTTGCTAAAACCTGCAACACAAGATGAAACTGAATGAGTTAGATTAGTGCAATGAATAACGCTGGTCTGGAATGGGGCTATTAAATTAATGATGTCAGCAAGAATCTATTGATTAGTGGCCTAAAGCACAATCCAATACCCAGCGGTTCTGCAATCCCCTTCCACAATCTATCATTAAATACTGAATCTCTGTATTCTTTTGTTTCTTCATCTTAAAGGGCTTTTGTGTTGGGATACGTGAATCAGTTTGTCAGATACCATTTGGGATGATGGCGTTTGCATGGACGGTGGCTCTGAGTGGTCAAACAACCTTCTCTTGAAGCTTTTGACGGACCCAAAAGAAAAGGACCCTGCTCTGAAAACTTTAATGATGGGCCAAAGTTTCGGAGTTGGTGCGTAAACTGGATTGACACAATTTGAGGTGGATTATATTTTTAAACGTGTAACAACTTTAACGCTAACCCTGGAAAGAACAAACCACTGAACAAACATGAAGAGGCGGTTAAGTAATCCAGCAGAAAAGTAACTTTTGGCCTTTTGGTGGTGCAAGAGGGAATCCAGATGAATCCTCTTAGGATCATGTATATCATACTTATATTTATTTGTAGTTCTACAAGTTGTTGTCAAGATACCTGCCTTCAATCTCCTCTTTTTGAATAAGTAAAACTTTAACCTTGGATGACAAACACACGCACAAAAACAAGTACTTGCAGTGTAAAGGTTTTTACGAATGCTCATGTACCTGGTAACACACACACACTGCTCAATCCAACTTAGTCACAAGGAGGCAGACGCACAATCTTCACATGAGTGCATATTACACACACACACACACACACACACACACACACACACACACACACACACACACACACACACACACACACACACACACACACACACACACACAGACACACAGATACATGCTTAACTTACAGTGTATGTGTGTGTGTGTGTCTTTCCTGAGGACACAGTCACACTCACAAAGTCTCAGCCACACACTCCATAGACTCATTTACACAAACATGCACAGAAGCGCAAGTAATCTCTGTCACACACACACACACACACACACACACACACACACACACACACACACACACACACACACACACACACACACACACACACACACACACACACACACACACACGTGCGCGCTCGGAGGGAGCATAGGTTAGCCGCTGAACTGTGGAAAGGTTCAGTGAACTCTGACTGTTAATAACAAGAGTCCACGTCAGCTTTCATTTCCTGCGTGACTCTTTGCCCTGCCTCTGTCACTTTTTCCCTTTTCTGTCCTTCCCTCTGTGATTTTCTGCTCTTTGTTTCTGCACCGCTTTTTCCTCTGGAGTAAAACTTCCGTCTGCAATTTGTATCTTTTGCCTGTTTTTCAAAGGAGTTGTTCAGATACAATCTTCCTCACCTACTCTACGCTAAAAATGTCCTTGTTCAGTTCAGTGTCTGCAATCAAAGCCTTTACAGATTTGAAATATATTGAACTTTAGTCCTGTTAATCAGTTTTCAGTGAGTAAGCTAATAATTTAGCAGTTGTTCATGCATAAAAGGCCATGATTATGATCTTCACTTCAGCACTGACATCTCTATTCATGCATTTATTGAGTTGGGCTTCTAAGAGAGGGAAATAAACTGTTGAATAGAAATTAAAGGGATAAAGGCAAATTAAATAGTCCGACTGTTGAGCTATTTCTTTCAAATGAAAGAAAGCCACCTGCTCAAAAAGATGCAAAAGAGCAGGACAAAGACACACAAAAGAAAACAAAAACAACCTGGGTCATCATGTGAAGATGGCACACACACGCACACGCACACACACACACACACACACACACACACACACACACACACACACACACACACACACACACACACACACACACACACACACACACACACACACACACACACATCTAATAATGGCATATTTTCCAAGTCACAAGAAAGATGATATTTCGTGACTTCTCCATCTGACTCCGTGCCTTATTAAGTTATTGGTAGTAAAGTGGGTCGAAGTGTCGTGGCTGGGAAAGCCAATTATCTCTTCCTGTCTACCGAGACCTGTCTTTAATTATCGACTTTTTATAACTCCGGTCTTAATGATATAGCCGACGGTGTCTATGTCTCTGTCTTACTATTGTCTTCGTGTCTGGATTAATTTCTCCGTCTGTGGTTTGATAACTCTGTTTCATCAAACCGCCAGCGGGGATTGTCTCTGAATCTGACACTCTAACCTTGTTCTATCATCCTAGTTCAACATGCACTCAAAGAAATGAATACCAACCCGCTTAACAAAAGAAAATCCTCCATCAGTTCAGCTGGACAATATTTCACTTAGAGATGTCTCATGGAAGCCAGTATTTATTTTACTTTTATGAAAATCCTAACAATAGAATTGTGACTTTCTGTATGAATGCATATTTCATGAACTTCTATATATGTATTTAAACGTTATGGAGTCAATTTCACAATTGATTGGGCTAAATGTAATGTCTAATTGGAGCTGCAATTTCTTATAACTATTCGATGGACATTTGGGAAATTTCTAAACCGGGAGCAGTATATATTTTTCTAACATGGCACATTTAACACATTGATTTAAGTGTTTAATTTTGGATTGTTCTTGGTAGAGTAATACCTACATAGATTAAACATCCGTTGTCTTTCTGCAAATGCATTCTTTGAATCGGCCTCATTAAGATAATAGACATGTATCAACTGCAAGACAAGACAGAAAGCTCAGGAAGAAGAAGAAGAAGAAGAAGAAGAAGAAGAAGAAGAAGAAGAAGAAGAAGAAGAAGAAGAAGAAGAAGAAGAAGAAGAAGAAATACTTTGAAGCAGAAAAACACTGCTCAGCCTTCGTCTGAAATCCAGAAATGTGTCGAGGTCATTGAGTGACACCAGATGGTTCAAATGTTCTTTATAGGTTTCTTATGAGCAATTGCAGGAACTGCCTCTTTAGAAACTTTGTAAATAGATTCAGCTTTCAAGCATCTTATGGTGGTTGCATCTTCATAAACCACAGGTGAAAGCATGCTTGGATCCAGTGTCTTAAAAAGTGTTTAATCAAAATGTCACAACAAACACAAAAATAAACCAATCAGAGCTTTTTATCTGTGCAATCTGTGTTATATTTAGATTTGTTCCAAACACAATGTGACCATGAACCATAAGAAATGAACTGAGTCAGTGTGAATGTTAAAAACTGCAAATATGAACAAAGTTAAGATTCAGCCCAACACACTGGAGGCTCTGTGATGACAGCCATTCACTCATCTCACAATTGGCAGAAGTAAAGGTAATGATGCCAAGGATACACTGCTGGCATACTGAAGAAGACACATGCACACACACACACACACACACACACACGCGCACACAAACACACAGATTTTAAATAGCAGCCCATAAAAGAGCGCTTTACAGACCAGCCAACCTGTCAATTTCTCATCAAGTGGAAGTTGACGTAAAATGTGGCATTTTTTGATTATTTTCTGTCGTTTTAATAACCTCTCCATCTTTTCTCAAGTCGCTCTCGGCGTCCCACATGACAGATGACTGTAACTGGCCTTTGCCGTTTGGAAATTACCCAACCAGACACCAGGAGGATTCAAATCTTGCCAACAAGAACGCTGAATGACCCATGCAGACCCAAATTGTGACGAGACGTTGTGATGATTCAGAGCTAAAACTGTGTTGAAAATAATCCGCTGCAGCTCATGTGGCCAAGATTTGAAGGACGTTACAGCACTGCATCCGAAAAACAAAGAGCGGGATACTAAAACTACAGAGCAGTTCTGTCTTCATTTACTAGCCCGGACCAAATGGCGTATGATTGACAAGCCAGTTTGCAAGTCATTTAGTGTGTAATAACAACGCCATTCTTGTTTCTTGATGGTCAGTTTACGGCTTTCTCATCTGTCCTGACTGCAATGTAGGCTCATACACGTGAATATGCTATGCCCAGAGCAAGTTAAAACACCAGTTAGTGATGTTTGTGACTTGCTTTCTGCATCATGTTATGTTTTTGTTACTTATTATGTATTTAACATAGTTATTTTAAGCCCAACCATGATGTTTTCCGTAAAACTTACTATACAGGCCCTATTATGCTATTTTCAGGGTTCATATTTTTATCTCAAGTTACAGTTACAACATGTTTACATGCGTTAATGCCCATAATCCTCCTTGTTTTTCTCATCCTGGCTGTCCTGCAGCACCTCTTCTCACCCTTTCTCTGAAATGCTCCGTTGTAGCGCTTGCTCCTCCGTCCAGAAAGCAAAGTCTGCTCTGATTGGTCAGCTAGCCCGCTCTGTTGTGATTGGTCAAAGTTTCACATTTCAAAAAACTCTTCCTCCAGAGCTCCAGCTCCGGCCTTCTCTTTTGTTGTTTGAGGGCCAAACTAGCCAGAAGGAGTTTTACGTCACTTCTGTAACATTATGACCTCATAAAGTTACAGAAGTAAAGGAGAGAATTCAATGGAGCCGTTTCAGGAGCTCAGGAGCTTCTGAGGGGGAGGGTAACTCCTTTTAGGCGTGGACTTCAGGTTTTACACTCTACGGACCTTTTACATGTACAAAAATATATATAACACACTAAAGGAGAGGGAAAAAGTGGAAAAGCATAATAGGACCACTTTAAGTGTTTTAGTTGCCTCAGCCTAAATATGTCTGTTTGTGGTACCTTTATGGTGTAAAATGACATGCAAAATGCCAATAAATTTGTTTTCATGTCACATGGAATGTCCTTAAAATCTTGAAAGATCTGATTGCATTTTACAGTTGTAAAGAGTATTTCGGAATATCAAATGTGGTGCATGGACAACCATTAATATAAATTGCGTCCAGACAATAAGATGTTACGGTTAATAAAGAAAGCTTGCTGAGTCGGTCCCTTGGATTCTGTCACTAAGACAGTCAGAGACACTGAAGAAGCAGCCTTCCGTTTTATTGCCTCAGTCCTGGCAGCTAAAGCTATATTATCTTGCAGCATCAACATCATGAACCATTATACATCTGGGCCACGGGCAACGGCTGGAGTCAACACATGGAGAAGAGTCACTTAACCAGTTTTGATTTGTCATTATCCTTCTGATGCGGATCAGCAATTTTTAGTCCCAGTTATGCATCCTGTTTATTATTGTTTCACACTCCCTGACAAGCTATCTCGCTTCGAAAGGTTGCGCACTTATTGCTCCTTCATCATAGAGAAATACTAAATGGCTTGTAGGCTTGAAAGGAGCTCTGAAAAGTTTGTTTTCTAGCTCCGTCTGACAAAGCAACCACAGCTTTCTGCTACTAATAATGTAAGAACTTTGCGATACTCTCCCACAGACCCACAAATATTTTTTCCTTGCGCCTCCCTGTGCCTCCCCTCCACAATATACGGTATAACCATCTTTAATTATGTTCACACCAAAGGTCGGTGTAGTATTGGGGAATGTAAAAATCATGGCTGACCTTTTCCAAACAATACGTTTAATAGCAAACTGTGACTCTTAATATAATCCAAAAGTAAACTAGCAACTCTACTTACTGGATCATCTCCTATAGCTCTGCAAAACTTAAAATGACAATTCCACCAAACGTAACGAGTAAACAGCAATAAGGAAGTCCGAGTTGCCGCCAGAAAAAAACGATAATGTCTTACAATTAATGCAAATCCACCTTACCAATAATAGTAAAATCACAAAAGCTGTGTACATTCTGCAGCCGCATTATCGACCACACAAAATATAACAAGTATACAGCCCAAATTAACCCAAATCTCTGTGCTGCTGATGAGTCAGAGACATCAGCTATATCCACTTCTTCTGGCAACAATGCATTTGCCGAGGTGGTGCGTGGGGTCCAACCGTTATGTTGGCAGTGGTGTTACCTAGTGTTTTGAGTCTCGTCACCATACAGCAGTATAACACATATTTTGAAAAGAAAAACACATATACAAATACAACCAATTTATATTTGTATGTCCCTCCCTTATTGCCAAAATAATCCGTCCCCTCCTCAGACAAGGCTAAATAGGAGTTATCTTGGTGTAACTCCAGTTCTATGAGTACATGCGTAGCCCACAAAGTAATACAACACAGAATGAATGAAATAATATAATACAGTTAGTGTGATGAGTATAATTAAAGCACAATGGGGCCTGCTTAAAACTGCTTGCTACACATATAAACCAATTTGAAATGTTTTATTACTTTCTGAGAAGTTAGCATGAACTGCAAAGATACTACCAGTATTCTCCCTGACGGTTTCACATGTTTATTGTAATCCTGCCAGGAAGATGTCTGGTACAACCAGTAGGATATGTTGGCCACTGAACAGTTTCAGTGGAGCAGTAAGGATGATGTGCCTTGCTCATGGGAACCTCAGCAGTGGTAATAAGGGAACTGAAAGTGTTGCTTCTACTTCCCAGATTTACTCTTCTGCTCCTGAGACCCAAGCAGCAAACTTCCCAGTCTCTTCAGGCGGCCGATTCCATTCATCAATGTTAAGAGAAATACATGAAGCTGCTTTAAAAGTTCATTGAAAGTCTCAAGATGTTCATTTTAACTGGTAGAAAATGGGGCTAATTTGGCCTCGGTCCTGACTCGTCTGTACATCTCTCTCCTCGCTCATTGCTGTCTAATGACATGCAGCTGCTCTCAGAGCTCCCAATGGAATCCGCCACCAGTGGATTCACACACTCTCAGACGCTCTTGAAGAAGCCCTTTGGCTCTGCAGTCTGACATTACATGGTGATCTGTGTCAGTCTCTGTGTCTCTCTGACTGTCTCTCTCCAGCTCCTTGGCCCTGTCCTATAGAAATGGAATGTCTGAGATTATTCATTGCAGGATAATGACGGTACAGCAGTGCAGAGTGCCAAAAGGCTCTTGATAGCGTGCCAGACATAGCAGTCTGCATCTGTGTGTGTGTGTTGATAATAGTTTAGCGGGCAGAAAGAGTTGGAAGTGTCTCTGGCTGCACTTGAACATGATCTGGCACTCATTTTGACTCAATTTGTTGCACAGCAAGAGAGAGAGAGAGAGCAGCATGAAGAGACACAGTGAAGCAAAATGTTAAATGAAAAGAAAGAGAGACAGAGAGAGAGGGAGAGAAGGGTGGACCAAAAGAAAGAGAAAGAAAAACAGAGCGGGTCTATTTGCACATTAATGCCTTCGTATCTGACTGTTTAAAAAGAAGGAAGTGTTTATCAGAAATGTGTGCTGCGTCCTTCAAGGACATCGACACCTCCTCAACTTAATTGTCCTCTCCAACCGCCCGCTCTTCTTCTCCCTGTCCGCTCATTCTCTTGGGGCAGTATAGCAGAGTAAGGAGGTCCACTTCTTCGTCTTCAGTTCAAGATTTTCCCGTCAATGCCGATATGCCACTGGACGCACCAAGTAGAGGTCAGTGTATTTGGAGAATACAGTTTGATTAAGATGAACTTTTTGGCTGAAATCTGGTGAAATATCACGGTGATGTGCTTCCTATTACACAGCTGTTTGGGAGAACACAACTTTAATAAGTTGTTTCATAAGGCCTGTCCTGTGCTGCCTAAATACTGTCAGGGATGAGAAACATTTCTGATGCTGTTCACACGCACATCTGTACTATACATGTGAGGACCATTGGACATAATGCATTTCTTGCCCCTTAAGCTCAATTATTAGTTTTGCATGTGCATGGCTGCAATGATCCAAGTAATGTCATCAGCCAAAGTATGTGTGAATACATTAATCTATGCAGTCACACAATGTACCATGAATACAACCAGGTGGATGTATTTTGTCCATTTTTAGACCATATCTAAACCGTAATACTACAATTCTATAAATGCTAATTCTACAATGTAATGTAAAAAAACATGCAAAAAAACACCAGGTAAAATGTATTTTTTTATTATTATTTATTACTACTTTACTAATATATACTTTTAAATGTACAATATATATAACTGGAATTAATGTTAATATTTTATTCAATGTTTTGTTTATAATAATGCAGTTTTTGTATCTTGAATCTCTTTTAAAGAAATTATAAAAAAATATATTATTACATTTCTTTGTATTTAGTATGTATGTACTTTTTTTTTAATTACATTGTCCGTTCTGTTTGACTACATGTCTCGATACACAATCTTGAAGGTGGGATTGTCCATTGTATGTATTTGCATGTTCAGATAGCACTTACATAAATAAATGAAAAGAGAATAAATAAATAAATAAATAAAATATAAATAGACAAACAATTCTCACCTGAACCATAAAACCAATGAAACGTGAGTCCTCTTTATCCAAATGTGTCCTCACTCTTCAGTTCAGCGCTGGTCCTCACAAAGATATAAGTGAAAAAGGACACAAGTACACAGGCCATAAAGGTAAACACACCTTCAAAGACAACAAACAGATAATTAGTGAGCACACAATCATACACAAAAAAGTGATGTACATACACAACCATTTATCACTCACAGAACATGCATACATGAGAGCAAATCATAAACACACATATCTGCATGCACACAGAAAACACACAACATGTTCTCATTTTGTATCAGTCACATGTTGAGATGTGTGAGAACACTCACACACACACACACACACACACACACACACACACACACACACACACACACACACACACACACACACACACACACACACACACACACACACACACACACACACACACACACACGCACTGTCTTTGTGAGGAAGGTCAGGGCGGCCACCCTGCTGTGTGTATGAAAAGTATAAATAATAAACGGGGGATAATGTATGGTAAGCAAAACATCTGACCAGGTCAACTACAGCTCCTCCACCTTCTCTCTCATTTCCTTCTTTCCTCCTTATCGCTCTCTGTATGCCACTCCTCCTCAGCCTCTCTCTCTCTCTCTCTCTCTCTCTCTCTGTTCCCTCACCTTTATCTTGATCTATTTCTCCACCCTCCCCTTCTCTCTCACCCTCTAGGTGTGAGGGTAGAGGGGGAATGTAGTGACATCACCTAAGCCACCCCATGTTGCCTCCTTATCTTTTCATACTACACACATTGCATTATTCATCATATGACACACACACACACACACACACACACACACACACACACACACACACACTCACACATAGATAGGGAAAAAGAAAGAACGATGGGGTGGAGAAAAGAACAAGAAGCAGATGGGAGGAGGAGGAGGAGGAGAAGAAAGGGAGATGTGGCTTCTGTTCAAACATCAAGTGTTTCACCTCGGCTGCTACCAGCTCTTTCAACACGTACAACAGAACACTCTCTCTGTGGTACGGTGCAAACATTGGGAAACATGGCAAGAACAAAAGGAGAGACGGGTTCTCTGTCCCTGATTGAGGTTTTAATAATTCAACAATGTTTTATATTGTTGTTGCTGTGCATCTCTCTCTTTCTCTCTCTCTCTCTTTCTCTCTCTCTCTCTGTCTCTCAACTCAACTGGTTGTGGCAGATGGCCGCCCACCCAGAGACAGGTTCTTCCCAAGGTTTCCACCAGTTAAAGGGGAGTTTTTTTTCTTGCCATTGCCGGTGTCTCTGTAAATCACGTGTACGGTCTAGACCTGCTCTGTATGAAAAGGGCCTCCAGTTATGAGGAGCGTTCATTGTGGCTTTCAATAGAAACAGACAAATCTTTTGTGGCAGAAGGGGTTTGTTTTTTATCATCTTGCATCCTCTTTGATTTATCTCACACAGCCCTTAGGGGGGAAGATTAAAGATTAAAGATTAAATATATACACGCATGTGCCTCATGTATAAGAAAACGCTATGGAAGGTATAAACAATTCTCCAGTGTCCTGAGGTAACCCACTCTCTCCATATCTATAACATGATTCCGCTAAGAGAGGCTGGTTAACGTGAGGTCAATACTAAATGATGAGTCCCCTCTGTGTAAACTCAATCCTAAATTAAAAACACTCCCACCTCAGCGTTTCAATGGGATCCTTTTCACGTGGCGGATCAGATAAGGGACCGCATGTTAGCGGAGGGTCTGCGGTCAGAGCCGAGCTGAGGAGCTGCTGCTGAATGTTAAGTGTCTGCGTGTGGGAAGTGACCACCAGTTACACCATTTTGATTCCATATCATTCTGTGTTAACACAGAATAATATGGAATCAAAACGGATATTGTGGTTGAGGCTGTTTCCACATGGGGTCACTGTATCATGGGGAGTCTTCGACATCAGCAACAACCAAAGAATTGTTCAATGCCAAGACAAGTACATTCAAATGATCCATTATTCTCTTTAAAAATCTTGCATGCTTATAAGAGAATCTAGTTTAAGCAGTCTCTGTAGTTCACAACAAGATGTGGGTCCAAAAACGTAGCGGAGTTGCAGCTACTGGTTTCCAGCAGATAATAATGATAAGGAGGTAGTTTGTGTCTTATGGCCTTATACAGAAAATCAATGTTCCAATGACACAATCTAAGGTTGTGAAAAGAAAACAAACCACTTTCTCTCATGCAAACTGCAATGATGCGTGTGGAAACCCAGATCTGAGACAAATTATAAAGCAGCAATAAAGTACTGAATCTAATAGTTTCGACGAAGATGCATGCATTAAGAAAATAATCAAATTCGTGTTTTTAACCTTGCAGAAAGCTAACTTCACCTTGAGTTTTTAAACGTCTTCACATCTCATCAGATTTGCAGCTTTCATTTTACGCCATGTTGTTACTGTGAAATGGACACAGTTAGGTTTAGTCAAGAAAACCACTTAGTTTACCAACCATGATTTTTTTCCTCAACTTATTTAAGTAAATTTACACAATGATACATAAGAATGGAAAGCACGTCACAAACGAAACTTCAAAAATAGTTCAACAACACTTTGGATCATGAACATCAGTCTCCTGAATGAACCTGTTTGTTTTACCCACCCACCTGCCTCCCACCCACCATACTGTGAGAAGTCTTTCTTACTTATTATGCAACCCCAGTACAGAATCCATAGTGTCAAAATGCATGCAAAAACAAAGAAAGGCGTTGTTATTGCACACTAAATCACTAAAAAGATGTCATTCATACGCCATTTGGTGGGAGCGGGCTGGGCTAATGGCTTTTTGTTGTCTGAATCAGCAGTGTTGTATGAAAGCACATATCTGTTGATGTAATTTGTCAGGATTAAATACGTGGTGGGACTGTGTCATGTCCTTCGAATGTCTGTGCCATAAAACTTTGCTGCTGTGACACTATAGCTAAGTCAGCCTTGCTTTAAGGTCTTGGGCCAAGTTCGACTCGAGGTTAACCTTCAAAATGTCACTAGAAGAAATGCTCAGGTTTGGATGAGCAACATTACCAACTCCGAACCAAAAAGAACAATATGTAAACCAACATAATGAAATCAGTCGAGCCAAGCTGACTAGAAAAGCTGAGACAATTAATATTTGCAGGCTACAGGGAGCAAATTATTACTTATCAGTGCTTGTCCCATGAATTATTTATCAAACAAATTATTTACAAGATCACAAGGTTCGTTCATTTACAGAGTTGCACAATTAAATGTAAGTTGTAGCCCCTTCATGCTTCACAGAGAAATATACAAAATGACATGGATGTCTGGTGCCGACCATCAGAAGAGTTTTCTGTACCACTTCTTCTTCTTCTTCTTCTTCTTTTTGCTGATCTGGCTCTCGAGATCTTCCATCTTGGACTTCTTGGAGCTCTCTGTCTTCTCCCACTCCTCCTCCTTTTCCTGCAGCGTCATTTTGAGGTCTTCTTTGGCCTGAAGGAGGGATGACTTCTCCTCCCGCCACTTGATGAGATGACTCTCCAACTGCTGCTGAACCTTCTTCAGAGCAGCCATGAGGATGATGTTCTCTAGCTGGTCTTTGACATTTTCTAGTGAATCCACCAACTTGTTCTTCTCTTTTTCCTGCAGCTCTAGTGGTGCTAGATAGGAGGTCTGGGACTTTTCCAGCTCTGCCAGGCAAGAAGATTTGTTCTGCCACTAAAGACATTCATTCTGCATTACCTGATCGACCTCCTTCAGAGCAGCCATGAGGTTATTGTTCACAAGTTTTTGCTTTTCCTGCTGCTCGAGATAGTTCTGAACTTTCGTGCTGATATTTCTCAGCTGGGATGTCAGAGTCTTGATATTCCTCTGTGAAGAGTGGACCTGAACCTGAGCTTCATTCAGCCGGGTTTTCAGGCTGCAGATTTCCCTCTGCATCCGCCCTCTGTCACCGCTCCACTGGTTGTTGTCCTCTCTGTGTTCTTGGAGGCTATAGAGGAAGTTAGCCAGCGATTGCTCTCGGATTACCAAGTGGACTCTCTCGCATCTCTTGGCAGTCATTTTGTGTCTCTCTGTAGTTTCAGTGACTGTCCCATGAGATATTTTAACAGTCAGTCCAAACAGAGGCTCTGACACAGCTTGGGCCCCGTAATATCTGTGAGTCCCTGGGCCTGTGCCCGGTAGGCCCATTCAGTGAACCATCTATGCAGTCTATATTTTTGTAAACCTTTAATAATATTTCTGGACATTTCTGAATGGCTGTTGTATAATTCAAGGTCCCCCGTTTCCCCTGTGTGTTTTTAGGTAGTTGTCATGGTCACATGGGGAGCACAAATAAGACAGCCTGGAGAGCTCAACATTGTGGTTACAGCATCAAATAGCTGAACGCTTCAACGAGGGCGACTGCTGCTCTGATAGCCCTGCTTTAGTGTCTGACATGCCAAATTCACAGATCAATCTCAAACTGGACTATCTGGATTGTATTTAATGTCTCACCAGGGCCTGAAACAACACGACACAGCCCCCTGAATGCAGCGGTGTATAATACAGGTGGTGCCCAGACTACAGTTCATGAATAGGATTTTGTATTCAGTTTTATTCCCTTTGATTTAAAGTGTGTTTCAGTACTGATAAGAAACATACATTTTAATGGAAAAATCTGCCTGGTGCATATTCAAATTTTGCATTACACTGCAATAAGTCCTAAATTTGGAGCTGATTTCTGCAGGGTGGAATTCAATTGATCTCTCTGAAGTTGCCACATTTGAAAACCAAGGCTAACTTTAACCAGAGAGCGACTGAAAAGACCTTAAGACACAAATCCTGCTGCAGTATCTCCAGTCTTCACATGCTTCATCTGCTGCAAGATCCACAGAACAGGAGAGACTCTCTCACCCTGTCTAGCTAATGAAAGCACTGTCATCCAGTTTATTTTTTTCAATGAACCTCCTTAAAACAGGACTGTCTGTCCTGTTTGTTTTCACACGTGCATGTCTGTGTGTTTTTCATTCCAGATAATGCCATCGCAGCAAGGTTGTTCAACTCCAAATGGCAACAACAACCCAACTGTGCACGTGTGTTTGTGTTTGAGTGTGTGTTTGCTAAGCGATGATGGAACATGGGTAGGGTGCTGTAGTGGGTTGCTCCATACCTTTCATAAAGTCAAAAATCCCGCTGTCTTTATGACAAGCTCCACACACACACACACACACACACACACACACACACACACACACACACACACACACACACACACACACACACACACACACACACACACACACTCTCACAGCGATCCTAATTGCTATCTCTCTCCTGCAGGGTGAGAAAATAGGCTACCTGAAGGCATCTCTCCACTCAGTTCCTCCCAGCTCCTCTTCCTCTGCTGCATTCACTCTCTCTCTTTTTTTTTTTTAAATTTCTTCTCATTCTTTGTTTCCTCGCCTCTTGTCTCAGTACTCTGCCATTTTTTTTCTTTCCTGGTTATATTTCACACTCCTTCCTCAGGTTTGTTCCATTTGTCCATTCTCCTGCTTTGTTTCTCTCTTATTTTTCTACCTCTTCTGCCAGGAGATGCAGTGAAAAGGATGCAACAGGATGCCAAGATATGTGAACTGGGAGTCCAAATATTAAATATCAGCTGTCATTGACTCAAACTCTGCTGTTATGGTCACAAAGGAAAGAAGGAGGTAAGACAGGAAAGGACATGCCTCCTCCTCCCCTTTCCTTGCGTCCATTACATTACATTACATTACATTACAGTCATTTAGCAGACGCTTTTATCCAAAGCGACTTACAGGAAGTGTATTCAACATAGGTATTCAAGAGAACTACTAGTCACCAGAAGTCATAAGTGCATCTCCTTTCTTAAACAAGCATCTAAAAGCATAAACCAGAGCAAAAGTATAGTGCAGAGGCAAATTACTACGAAAACAATAAGTGCAACAAACTCCATCATCTGTCCTTTCTGGATTCACCAATGTGATCACAGGATAAAGAAATGGTGTTTTCTTGAATCAAATAAGGCACCAGCAGCAGTTCATTTAAAGTGGTCGTATTATGCTTTTCCACTTTTTCCCTCTCCTTTAGTGTGTTATATATATTTTTGTACATGTAAAAGGTCCGTAGAGTGTAAAACCTGAAATCAACGCCTAAAAGGAGTTACCCTCCCCCTCAGAAGCTCCTGAGCTCCTGAAACGGCTCCATTGAATTCTCTCCTTCACTTCTGTAACTTTATGAGGTCATAATGTAACTTTGTGAGGTCATATTGTTAGAGAAGTGACGTAAAACTCCTTCCGGCTAGTTTGGCCCTCAAACAACAAAAGAGAGAGACGGAGCTGAAGCTCTGGAGGAAGAGTTTTTAGAAATGTGAAACGTTGACCAATCACAACAGAGCGGGCTAGCTGACCAATCAGGGCAGACTTTGCTTTCTGGAGGGAGGAGCAAGCGCTACAACGGAGCATTTCAGAGAGAGGGTGAGAAGAGGTGCTGCAGGACAGCCAGGATGAGAAAAACAAGGAGGATTATGGGCATTAACGCATGTAAACATGTTGTAACTGTAACTTCAGATAAAAAAATGCACCCGGAAAATAGCATAATAGGGCCTGTTCTCCTCAATAAACTTTTCATTGTGCTGGTAGGAGTTTTTTTTAAGAAAATGACACCGCTTTTGAGATGATTTCTATATCTCAGTTAACGTCTGCAGTGTGCCGCAGTGTTACACACCATCTTATCACACAGAGGCAGAGCAAACATCAGTGTTCCCTTGCATGTTGTTAAGTTGATTAAGGAGTTTACATTTTTTTAATTAGTATCATCTTCATTAGCGATAGAAGTGTTTCACATCAACAAAACGCCGCTGAAACACATCCAGGGGCAGAAAAATAGGAATTTAGTTAAGATGGGAAGTATGGGACTAATTCTGTCTGTTCATTACAACACACAGGGAGATGTGGAATTGCAAACCACCCAACAATATCAGTAAAGCAGAGGCACACCAAAAAATAATCCCCATCTCCAGAACAACCAATTACCTGTTCACAGTGCGATTTCATTTCACAAAAACCCTGACTACTAGTGAGGGTTGAAACTAGATGGCAAAGAACCATGGCCTTACATTTTGAGGTGCTGATTCTCATCCTGGCTGTAAACTGCTTCAGCACATGCTAAAGAAAAAAAAAAAAATATCTGAATGATTTGATCACCAACATCACTATGGCAATACATTCATTCATTCAGTGACTTTCACTGTCTTGTTTGCCGACATTGAAGAAGAGTAGTTTAGCATTTTTAAGTCTGAAACCCAAGGAACGTAAATACAGATCATTAGTCGATGTTAATCAACATTTATCTCCAGCACAGGTTTCCTCAGCATGTGAAGTGTTGATTCTTGGACAAAGAGATGTGAATGGATGGATGACTGAACGAGCCCGCTGGGCACCATGCCGAGAGGCCCATAGTGTCAGCGGCCGCCCTGAGATTCATCTATAAATGTCATTCAAAGAGACATGAGACAGTCATGACTCAAGATGACCATAGATATAGAGGAAAGAAACTACAAAGGGACACTAGAAAACTACAAACTGATGCAAAACAGTTGCAATAAGACTCAACACGGCTGTGAAAAGGAGAAAAACAACCACAAACAGAGACATACAGGAAATTGAAGGGAGACTAGAAGGAACTACAAAGAGACACAAAAGATTACAAAGGGACAAAATCAGCTACAAAGAAACTCAAAAGGACTTCAAAGAGACAAAAACACAACTACTAAGAGATTCAAAATGACCAGAGAGAAACTTAAACTGACTACAGAGACAAACAGCAAACACAAAGAGACACAAAATATCTACAAAGACAATTAAAAATACTACGACGACAATCAGAAAGACTTCAAAGAGACAGAAAATGACTATGAAGGAGCTTCAAAAGACTACAAAGACACAGGAAATGACTATGAAGGAGCTTCAAAAGACTACAAAGAGACAGAAAATGACTATGAAGGAGCTTCAAAAGACTACAAAGAGACACACGGCGACTACAAAGAGACTCAAAATTACAGCAAAGGGGGTCTTTTTGCATGTCTGTGTCACAAGGTTCTTAGTCTCATAATCCGCCCATAATGAAAGAAGTTGTATTTCAGGTCATATTGGCCACTCTATTAGCCACTTTGATACTGCAGCCTTTTCAATGAAATTGGCTTATCAAGTATTTATGGCCCAAAATTGTCCACAAACACATCCAGCAGCAACAGAGAAACATTATCATTCATTAGTGTCATTTGGAGTCATGTTTCTATCTATTGGATACATTTAGGTCCAATATTTACTCTCCTTTCAGCTCTTGTTTGGTCTCCACCAACTCCAGAGAGCTTCATCAGGCACTTCAGCTGCTAGATGTTAAACTTTCTTCACCACGCATTTCTTTACATTGTCTCTCTGCTGTTTGGTGTGAGACAGCTATGCCATACTCAAGGTTTCTGAGCTTTTCTGCTGAAAATATCTGAGAAGACACATGTGAAATGATTTGGTTTTATTAACTTTTTGTGTAGTTGTGTGTTAATTATAAATGGTTTCAGCACAACTTGAGTATTGATTTTTCAGGCATTTGATTCAATGCTAACACCAACAATAACTCCGAGAGAGCTTCTAAAAAAGAATCAAAGCAATTTATTCATTGTCAGAAACTTTTACAACTCAATCTTTGTTCTCATGTGCAAAAGTTGAGCTTCTTCTCTTCTCAGACCCGTGTGAACCCTTAAAAACAGATTATAATAAACTGCTACTCTGCCAATAATTAACAAGGCCAACCCTTCAAGATGATTGCGGTTAAATCCGGTGTGCAGTGATGTCGGCTTCTCTCTCTGCTTTATATTCAGCTCACATTGGCTGTAAACCCAAAGTATCACTTTCTCTCCTGTCCCACCCTGCTCTACATTCTTTTTATACTCGGTGAGAGAAAGAGATAGAGGGTTCAGAGGGCTGCCTCGGGCTTACACACATCACACACTAACACACACACGCACACACACACACAGCTATGCACACAGGTTACTTCAACTCCCATGCTGGTTTATTTGCTTTATTCACACAGACTGCCATATTGCTTGACTGATGCAACAAGGTGGGAGGAAGTTAGAGCAGTTTTCTAACTTTTATATAAAGGAACCACATCAAAAAGAAATAATATAAGTATGATTGCAAAAGCAAGATATGACAAGAAGTTTAAACTTCATGGATTTTTCTATTATATGACTAGATGTTAATTATTTGAGGGTCCGTCTGCCCACACAGTTAAACAATCTATACTTTTGTTGATGATTCCAAAAGATCAAGGTCATAGATTAAGATGTTCAGTGAGTTGATTTTTAACAACCTTAACACAGGGTCACAGCAGTTCTTGATAAAATGTCCTACTTTTCTCTACTCTCGTGTCTGATTGAAAGTTCTGAAGTGATGGATCGCTGGATTGTTTCGCAATCTGTAGCAGCCTGATTCCTGCTTATTACTATTCAAGGTCATGGCTGATTGGAGCTTGGCCCTAAAAATGCATGGGCCGAGCAGGAAACACCCTCTAAAGGTCAGCCATCCATGACACGGCAACAGACAATCACATCCAGTCTCAAATCAATCCAGTCTGAGCATAAACAGCTCAATTCAATTCCCTTATTTCTTGTGTCGGATTTAATTACATATTTGCCTCGTTTCATTCTCCAGATTTGTTTGAGTTGCTGTGATGTGTCTTGCCATGTGTAGGAGCTCATGCATAGTTAATTCAGTTTTGATGTCAAAGTGGAGAGTGGTTCATTGTTAACTCATTGTTAAGAATTATACCAGAAAGAAGAATTATACCAGAAAGTTTCCAAAACAAAGAAATAGTTCAATGCGTATGCGTTGAAACAGACATAGGCCTACTTTACTGATGTATGAATATTAAGGAACGTTACAGAATACTTTTTTTGTCCGACACCCAGGTCAGGAGCCAGGATGAAGTCACTTAGGGTGAAATTAAATTAGTTTATTTAACCATGCATCAGAAAAAAAGCTAAATATTAGCAACAACAGCATTAAACCGTAGCATTAAAGCGCTAATTATTTTTTGAACTTATGAACGATTTCCTGTCAAATAAGCAGGAGGAGGTGTAGAAAGATGTGTTTTTAACTTCTCTCTCTCTCTCTCTCTCTCTCTCTCTCTCTCTCTCTCTTTACATCCAATTAAAGAAGGAAGGCTGAGAGAGTGTTTTTTCTGTTTGTCTTTTGAGCTCTGTTTCAGCACCACGGACAGCGCTCCACCTACTGCCAGAGTGGGTGACGATGACCAATATCATTTGGCTCCTCACACAAGGACTACCAAGATTATGATCATTTAAGGAATTTGCATAATGTGTAAAACGAAAGTAGACAGAGCACCTAAGGATTCGGTGTCTCTCTCCTTCAAAATGAATGATAGTGTGTGATACTTCAAATGAGGACCGATGGCAAACATTTGATCTATCTATTCTATTTCAATACTGCATAAGCTGCAAAAAGTTGCTTTTGACTGAAGGTATTTAAATTACTATTATAAAGCACAAATAAAAAAAGAAACAGAAAAAAATGACTTTTCATGAGAAATTTGAACGATAGAATAAAGTACCTGTGAGATATGAAAAAAAGTTGACCTTTGACGGGACCCCAGTTGGTGAAATGAGGGTTTAAAAGTTTTATAGAAAAAACACAGATACAAATCCAGACTTTCATTCATACACATTTTATATCAGACTCCAAAAGATACCCCTGCCGTGTAGTTAAGTTGACTTTCAACTATACTTTGAACATCACACGAAAGGCCAGTGTTTGATTTTTACAAAAATGTCAGACTCTGTGACATTGTTGGACATTTTCATTTGAGAGAAATATATTAATTCAGTTGATTTATTTATGAAAGCAGGGATCCCAAGTCCCAGGGTCCCAATCATGCATGTATACAGCTTTACAGGAATGGAAACTCTGTAGGATTATGGTTAGTAACCGAGACTCTGTAGCCGACGATAAAACATGAACAAAGAATATGGGGGGAAAAAGAGACAGAGATGCATGGAGGCCTGCAGGGAAACGTCTACGCCAGCGTTCACTTCAAACCTTGTCAATATGCATTACTGATCGCTGAGAAGAGGAACATTTCTCATGCACACACACACACACACAAGTTCTCCAACAGATTTTACACTAAATGTAAATGTAAGGACATGACAGTAAATCCTTGAGAGGAGGAGGACAAGGAGGAGGAAGAGGAGGGAAGAACGAGGCGGCCTAGAAGAAGCAAAAGATGAAGAATGACTCAACACTCTATCTCTCTCTGTGACTCGTCACATTGGATGGCAGATCCCGCTGTGAGATCCAATCAAAGGCTGCAAAAACCAAAAATAAGCACAGTTGTCACCGGAAAAAAACAGGATTTTACCGCATCAATGCTCCATGACAGCTGTCAATATCAAGAAAGAGGAAGACGAGGAGGAAGAGGAGGAGGAGAAGAAGGGAGGGAAGGACAGATGGTTGGAGACTGTCTCATCACTGATGCTATGGGACAGCTGTCAATAAAAAAAGGAGAGCGAAGAAGAAATAGGGATGACTGTAGGGAAGGAAAGGAGGGGAGGGAGGGGGGAAGGTGACGGAGACAAAGTGTCAGTTACTGGGAGGCAGGAAAGAAAGTAGTGACAAAGAGGGAAAGAGAAAGACAATGACAAAGTAGAGAAAGTCAGTGAAACACAGTGATGTTGTTGTCACTGTCAGCAGAGAGACGGACGGAGAGAGAGTGACGTATTTGTCAGTCAGTGCCGGTGTTCTGCTCTAACTCTCTTGTCGCGCTTTGCAAACAGGCAACAACAGGACAGAAGAACACTCCAACAAAGTGCACAGAGGTAGGACATCCAATCAAAAAGACATTTCTGTGGTACCTTTGTAGTTTTCTTTAACTGCTTTGCCCTCCAAAGAACACCACATTCTGGCAAACTGAACACGTCTTCCATTATGTTCACTTTTTGTATGCACTCATTTGGAAAGGACGACCGGACAACTGTCACTCTGTCACGAATGTTTCAAAGACTTTTTGAGGTCAGGCAAAAGTTAGACCCAAAAAATCTCAAAGCGTCTATCCAACCCTGTCGCCAGAAAGAATGTGGCCGTTTCTGGTAGGTGGAATGTCGACGTCTCTGAATAAAAAAATTTATTTTTTAAATTTACGTTTTCATATCCGCCTTGTATCGCTTGATGACGCCTGGTTAACTTTGTGGAATGATAAGTTATGTTTCTGCAACACAATGAAATGGTTAAGGTTAGAAAAAACATCATGATTTGTGTTGGTGTTAGGATGTATACAAATGTAAATACCATAAATAAACAGCAACCTCACTCACAACATTCTGCAACAATCGTAAAGTCGTCGTTTACTTTTGGTTTCAGACGGGACAGGAACAGCGGTCTTCTGGGTGAAAGTCCTGTGTTTGTTTGAATATTTTACCTGCTCTTAGTAGACTTTCTTTCACACTTAGTCAGTGCATCCACTGTTAAAATGGAAAGTATTGATGAGTGTAGCCTAACGTTTGAGAGAATCTATGGTATCATCTGTCAATCAAACGGTGGAAAGTAGTAACTTGTCTTTTTTTTTTCTTCTGAGTTTTTGCCAACTAATAGCTGCTGTTGCCAGAAACACATTTTAACACAATTAAACAAACAATATTTAATTTGGCAACAATGTATGTCACAAAGCATTAACTGTTTTTACATTAATGATAAGCTGAGTGATGTCAGTGGTTGTCAGGAACTACCTGAAGACAGAAAACTGTCAGTCAAGCTTTCTGAACTCTGAAAGTACTGACCCAGCATTGTTGCCAGTTCTCCGTCAGGGGGACGGTAAAGTAGATTGATTTGGGGCCAGGTCGCCCCAAACCCCCCCTCCCCACTCCTATCTCCACCCTCTTAACACCCCCAACCCCTTAACCTCCCCCACTCTGTCTCTCTCTTTGGGGGGATGAGAGCCTTCATTTTAATAAAAGCTGTAGCGGCACTACTGGAAGCCTACAGAGAGAGAATGGGTTTAGTGAGGTCTGGTTAGACCTGCAGAAAACTGGGTCACCTCCCATGACCCTCTATAGGCACATTTCAAAGCACACAGTATATATATATAAACCCAGTGTAATACATTCAGGTGTTCGGAACATGTTTATCAATTAATTAAGGTGATATAAGTGGGCGGCAGATCTCATCGTCTCCACCGCACCTCATCATCCTCCTATTATCAACCCTTTTTCACTCCACTCTACTAATGGGACTGCCTTTGAATGCCTTCCATTAAGCCACCACGGAGCATAATGAAGGATGGGAATGAAAAGAAACCACTCAGTACCTCACAGTGTGCTTGTGCTCGTCTCTGCCTGTGTTCAGAGAGGAAGAGTCTGTACTTCCATGTGATACTGCATGTGTCTTAAATGTGTGTTTATAGTGAGAATTGAATTAAATTGATTGCAATCCATTAACAAGTCCATGTGTGGGGTGTTGACCACATTTATAAATGTGAGCCTTTCCAATCAACACATGGCGACGTTGTTTTCTTGTTTGTGTGGTATTTATGGTCCTTAGACCGAACAGCATGCTGTTTCTGGCTTGATTGCAAGTAACACCATCAGAAGAGCAGCTGTTGCATGAAGTTACCTCTGAGGTAATAACGACTGTGAAGTTATATCATAAAACGCTAGAATACGCTGATGATGATGATGATGATGGTGGTGGTGGTGGTGGTGAAGATGCTAATTTGCAGAAACACCTTGTGGTTGAACCAAGCCATCAGCGCTATAGATTAGTTCACTCTTCTCAAAATACTTTGCTTTACCGTTCATTTGTGGTCCATCTACTCCGAAAACACAGAAAGAATGGCTCAGGACTTTTTGGGAAATGGTCAGTGCGGTGGTTGTCACCAGAGGTGGACAATTAAGGCTTGAATTTGAGTCCAAAATCAGTCAAAAAACTTCCATCTCAAGTTATGACCTTGTAAAATCTTACATGTAAGACAGAGATAGGAAGGCTTTGCATACTGACCCACTTTCAATTTGATTAGGCTCCTTAATCTATGAAAAAACAACCTGCTTAAAATGAAATAATCAGGGGGAAAAAAAGGGCTTTGGGTCTCTTGTTTGGTGTCTCAGTGCATTTACATGTAGTTGTACAGGTAATGAGGGATTGCCTTTACATGCACTGTAGCAACCTGATTACTGTAAATCCATGTATACATGCAGCAGGTTAGTAATCACATCTCTACCCAAACACCCGGCACTATTTTGGAAGCCTGGCTTCCTTAATTTACCTGTGCTGGTGATAGAAGATGCAGAGTCTGTACGGAGGTCGTGGCCTCGGTTTACTGGAGGAAACTTACTTTGAAACTCTGACTCTCATTGAACCTAAATAATCAGGAATACACACAAAGTACGGCATGATCAACCACAACAATAAAAGGTTTTGAAACTACATTCTGACACAAGTCTATACTAATACCTGAAGAGAAGACTTACAACTGACATAACTTGCCCTCCTCCAAACACTATGTTTGCAGCATGCGCCTCTCACCGTAGCCACATTCAAGCCACCTACTTTTTATTTAAATTTGGATAACAAGATTGTGGTGAGTGGAAAAGCCAAATGTGAACTTCAAAACCCCCTTTGAGAAACCATCGATTGTCATTTATTCTGGAGGAAGACTTCCCTGACAGATGTGTGTATTTGTATCCGTGTTTTGTGGCGTAGAGGTGATCAGGGATTGAGATGAAAAAAAAAACACAACACAGGAAACAGAAGACTCTTTTTGTCTCTTCTTCTTCTCTTTCTGCCGCTGCTTCCACTTCTACCCTCCACTCACTTTTCAAGTCAAATTTCATAGGAAACATGTTGAGAGGATAGAGCCCACTCTGAGTATACATGTGTGTGTGTGTGTGTGTATGTGTAGTTCTGTCTTTGTGTGAGACAAAGAGATCATGTGTGCATGTGAGAGGAACAGCACTGTTAGAAATAGCAGAATGTGCCCTGAGAGAAGTTTCCCCCTGAGGCTTGTGTCTAGTTAGGGCAATTCTTCTTCTGATTGACTCTGGAGGTGGTGTGTGTGTGTGTGTGTGTGTGTGTGTGTGTGTGTGTGTGTGTGTGTGTGTGTGTGTGTGTGTGTGTGTGTGTGTGTGTGTGTGTGTGTGTTTGTGCGCACATATTAATACCAGCCTTCTTCAGTTGACTCCGTAGGTGATGGCTCACACTGTGAGTGTGGATATCACTCTGCGTCTGTGTGACCTATTTTCCAACCATTTCCCTGTTTCTTGAATGTTTTGTCAGGTGGCACAGCGGCAAAATAAACTGCGTTAATAGCTGCTGCTGAACTGACAGCCTCTTCTTCGACCGTTGGGTGTCTCTATTTCTCTCTGCTTCTCTTCCTCAGTCTCTATTTTCCTATCGGTCCCACTTTTCCCTCTATCTGCTCTTTTTTTCCCGCTCCGTCTGTCAAGTCTCTCCTCTCGGCTCTCCGCCTCACTCTCAATTTCAGTTTTATGAATTAATTCATGCCACATCTGTCACACAACCCTCCAAAATAGGTTTGTAAAATGTTGCATTTCGAGACATCTTAATTACACAACTTGGCTATATAATTTTATGTTCTGACATCAATTCAACAGGGGCAAAACCAACAGCTTTACTTAATATTATGATCTACAATTCAATGTGTGTTAATGTTTTCTCAGCTTGAATTTTTTTTTTTGCATTTGCTATGAAAGATTTTAAAGAGAACCATCAATAAGAATGTAGATGCTTTTACATCATAACAAGTGGGAGTTTTTCCTGATTTATTCAATAAATACAGAACTTTTTTCATATAAAGGAACATTCCAACAATGACGCCTGACGCATTTTACGCCTTGGGATGGAGGACGATAAATCGGTCATTTAACAAAGATTCAAGGCTAATGTCTCAGCGACAAAAGTCAGATTTCAGTGCTCTGTTTTTCTCCTTTATTGTTTGAATCTTTCTCAAACGATAACTGGATGCTGTTCAGGCTGGAAAGTCTGTAAGGGGGCATTAGAGTAGGAAGAACTAAAAGAAGGCTGTGGTTGTCCTTGTCCTGTGGCAGTCAGGTCTGAATGTGTAATTTAAGTGTGTGTTGAAACAGCACATGCATGCTCAGCAGATACAGTTTTTAAAAAAAAAAAGAGGAGTCAACATGCTGCAACATTTTGATAAAGTAGGTTGCAAACTCAAAATGCACTGCGTCTTTTGACTCGTGTTGGCATAAACAGGGCCGAAAGAGAAATTCATTTTAAGCTAAATCCCACGAGATAATTACATCCCCCACCGCTCATTTTTCATGTGTGGCGTCTTTTACTTATAAATGAATAAACAACACTTGTATTTGGGGCAATAATTATTAGTTTCCGCACATCGTCAGTAGTAGCTGAGGTGTCGTGCTGCCCTGTGGAAATTCTAAATAGGTTTTAGAACAGCCGTCAGCTGGACGGAGGTGAAAAATGTGTCCAGACATGTACTAAATTAGCTAATCTAATTTTGTGTGTGTCCACGGGCTTTGGACGTGTGTGTGTGTGTGTGTGTGTGTGTGTGTGTGTGTGCCTTGTCCGTGTGCATTTCGCCGCTGTGTACATTTGCCTGTGCAGCAGCCAATGTGTGCTGGTTGCTCGGTGAACACCCTGTCCCTGCACTTTGTGTGTAGTAATTGAGCCATCGCTTGGCGGATGTTGCATGAGCACACAGCAGCTTTCTAGCTAGCTAAACAGCCGCTATAATTGAAATTAAAAGGTAACCACATTCATCATGCTGAGCTCGGGTTTAATTGAAATGTATGTTTGTTTGTGTGTGTGTGTGTGTGTGTGTGTGTGTGTGTGTGTGTGTGTGTGTGTGTGTGTGCGTCGGAAAAATAGAGAGAGAGAGAGAGGAGGGTTAGAGAGACGGTGGGGAACAAAAGTGATCGAGTGAAAGATGGAGGGAGGCAAAGTTTGCTTGAATATTAATGAAAATGTGTGTGTGTGTGTGTGTGTGTGTGTGTGTGTGTGTGTGTGTGTGTGTGTGTGTGTGTGTGTGTGTGTGTGTGTGTGTGAGCGTTTGAGAAGCAGAGTGAATGTAATGAGGAAGCTAAGACTCCATATCTGTACCTGTCTTGGTGATAAATAACGTTGGAGACAGATGGCATCCACAAACACCTCGCCGCGCTCTCTACCGCGTTTGTTCCAGTCAGTCTTTCACTCGTCACCTTTACACATTTTTCTGCTCTTTATAACAAACTTTTTAGTCCATGTGCTCGTATATATTCACTCTTTATCCTCACGCTCCAAATGCTATGCAGTAGGTAACGGTTTAGTTTCACATTTTGGGGAAATGTGCTTCTTTGTCTCCTGAAGGCAGAGTGAAACAGCTGGTCCGTCTCTGACCAAAGTTCTTAGATATGCCCACCAACACATCTGGAGATGTTTTTCTTTGACATGGTGTGTCTCTTTTAAGGGGAGCCACATCAGGCAAAGAGATCATTCTCATGCACTTGTCAATTCTGTCTATTTGCAACTATATATTTCTCCCAAATTCAGCAAAAGTTAGCATGAGATAGTGCATTTGCATATTTAAACAAAACACTTTGGAAAACTTGTCATACAAAAAACAATAGTCTTAATGAAAGTAATCAACTTATTCAGCTGTAGTTTCTTCAAAATGTATCTCATTTTACAAACATATCTTTAAAAGCTGGTTTATCTCTACTTCAGTAGCACTTACATACACCAAACTTTACAGTTTCATTCCTTTCTTTATTCTGAGGGTTTTTACAGAGCTGTTTGCTCGGATATAATCCTGATTTATATATATTTCTTTGGGACATATTGTACCAATATGGATTTTTTTGTTGACAGTATTTTCTGATAAAAACATATATCCGAAGATAGTAACTCAATTGCATATTTAACATACATTTTCAGAAAACTTGTCATTCAAAAAAATAATTGTCTTAGTGTAAGTTATCACTGGAGGAAGTTTCATGGTGACATCTTATAGTCAATCACCTGGGGGGGGGCTTTCTTTGTGAGGTATGTAAGAAGGAGACATTAGCATTATAGCTAATGTGGGTTGTTGTTTAAATCCAGTGAGAAGTAGGGTCATTTTCTCAGAGGAGTCGCCCCCTGAGACCCGGATGCTGCCACCTGATACAGAACTACTTTTACCAAAGAACTAGTATATGGAAATTGATCATCATGAGCTCTGTGGAATTTTCAGTCAAATCACAACACCTATCGTGTTCATTTTTAGCCGTGACTTTTTCGCAATGAAATACAAAAAGCAAGATACCAGTATAGGTATTGTAAGCCTAAGAGTAAGTTATGATTCAAACAGAGTAATACATATTACAAGCTTAATACTTGCTCTATTGATATAGAAGCTAACTCCAAACAGGTTACAGAGTCCAACCCGCACCAGCACACAGTCACATTCATCTCCTGGAACTTGAAGACTTAAATAGACTGCAAGGTGCTTCTGAGTAATGTGATGTTGGGTTTATCACTCACTGTCAAAGCGCCCTCCTGGCTCAGGGCTGACACTGCTCTTTGACAGGACGTCATTCTCAACTTCACTGACCTTACTTCTACTTTCCAAGGCCCCGGCTCATGGCAGCTGTCAGTTAATTTACTGCTTTTTCTATTCAGAACCTTACTTTTATATAACAGCAATTGTATGAGCTTTCACATGGAAAGAACATTATGCAGTGAAATACTGCGGACACTTCAGACATGGTTAGCTCCCGTATCCTTCAGTGAGGCAGACAAATGGCCTGGACTGCAAAAATACATTTTTGTGCAGATGATTTAAAAGAAAGAGGGACAATCTTCTAATTTTACATATCAAAGTCAATTATCTAGTAAAGGAGAGCACTATTCCGCCAATGAAATCAGTTATAATGGTAATGTATTTTGTGTCTCTTTGTCAAATCTGAGACAATAACCATGATGATGTCAGTCCAAGCTCAGGTTTGGAGGAAACACATGTCTTGTCTTACTGAAGGTGAACTTTGCAAACTGGAGGTGTGAGGTTTGAAGGACATTGGTGTTTTTTCACGGCGGCTATGGTTTAGAGCAAGACTTAGCTGTTGCATTGTGGGAAATGTAGGATCCAGGGTTTTTGGAGCTTTATAGTATACATATTTTTCTTTCTGTCTTTTTCTGTCAGTAGAAAGTCCTCCAACTTTATGAGTAATGAAATACTTAATGGTCGGAGTACTTTGTAAAATTTCCACCCAACATAATTAGATATTGGTATTACCAAAAGATACAATCTAACTGTAGTACAATGAATCTCTGTCTGTCTGTATGTAAGTATGTCTGTATATATATATATTGAAAATACTTTATTCATGTGATGAGCAGGAATTGACCCATGCTGTTGGTCCTTGTAGGAAGAAGCACAAAATATGAGGGATAACTTCTCGGATGATGTCATACGAACCTTTGTATAAGGAAGCGTTGACTGATGTGGAACCACTTCAATATGACAAACACTTTGATGTATGGACTACAAATCCAGTTTGTGTGCATAATGTACCAGTCAAACAGTGGTTTAAACTCGAATAAACTGAATTTGTAGTCCGTAACTTTATGCGTGATACTGAAGCAGTCAACCAGCACAAAGGCAGGGAGCTAACGTGCATTGGCTGGCGAGAGGGCACGCGGTCACTTGTATAGCAGCGAGTTCGTGTCCGGTTCATTTCCTCGCTGAGTCACTCCACTGACCTGATCGCTATCGTGCTCCTCCAGCCTCCTCACCTCCACAGGAACATATTTCACAGAATAAAGATTGATGTACGTCTTTATGTGATGATGGCGGGGCAGAGAAGAAGGACTTGTATTGAATCACCTACCATGCCTGAGTCATGGAAGAATGGTTTCCCCCTCTTATTTTCTTGCACACGCTGAGTATATTTAGGATTTATCCAACATGGCCCTAAACAAGGAAGACAGATTGTGTTTCCTGTGTTGTGCTTCCAAGGGGCCTGCATGTGCTTACATTATTGTCATCTCTGCTGTTTAGTCATCAGTTTTCTAATCTCTCAGTAATCTGCCAGCATGTAATGAAGAACAGGAGGGAATGGAATTGTTTGAATTAAATCACATTCAATCTGAAAACCATCACCTTCTAAGCTGAATGACTTTTCTTTCATCTACAGTCTCATGAATAATGATGAGAAGCAAAGCCATCGAGTGAAATGATTTGAGAATGACTAGTATTGTCTGCCAGCTTGTGCAGATTGCAGGTTTTAACATAAATGCTGATGTTTGACTGTGCATTTTGTCACTTCATGCACAGCCATACTACAATATATATGTTTTTACTTTACTTACAATGTTTTAGTTATTCATGAATCTGAATGTTCTGAATTGACAGGACCTGAGAGTTGCGATGCCGTATTTATACGATCTATAGTGCATGCTGCAAGTGCATTTAAGGTGTGTCCAATTCCATTTTTGCAAATGATATACATCATTTGTGCTGGAAGTAAGGACCAAGGAGCAAAGGGGTTTTACTTAGACTCTTTATTAATCATAGGTGTGTTTTGGGTGTACCATGAATCAAATAAATCAGAGTGCCATCTCCCATTCACTGGCGTATTTCAATTTATATGGCGGATTCAGCAAATTGGTTTTCCGCCAGAGGAAACGGATCTGCTCACATGCCAAGACCATCGACGGGTCTCTGCCTCCACCAACTCCATGTGACTGCTTATGAACACATACACTGATCATATATTCACTAGAGGAGGAGCGCTGCTGTGGGTCCCTGTGTGTGCACAGTAACAAGAGTGTACCGCGTCCCTGAACCCACCTTTGTAGGTGCATCTTACTATCTGAATAATGCTCCCTGTACATAACAGGAAAATACTGCTCTATTGACTTTAGAACAGGTTTTTGTTAGTCAAGGGCACAATCGCTTTCTCCTGCCTCAAGATAGCAATATGCCAACAGTGCGCCCGATAACACCTCATTTAAATACCATGGACGGCATTTGCAATGTATATAACGTGGGTGCTGGACTTGAAAATCACAACTGCATCAGTTTGAAACTTGCAATGAGAGTTGTGTTTGTGTGCTTACTTATTAATTGGGACATATGTGATTTCTGTTAGATCTTAAGATAAACACAGTGAAGCCTTGGAAATAAGGGATCAACTCGATTGGTTTAAACTATCTGAATGACTCTCGAAATGGCAATAAAAGTTGAGCTAACAAAACTAGAGAGTTAGGTTTATGAACCCAGGGTGCTAGGGTGGGAATATATCGCTGGTGTGAGTGTTTGAAAAAGGGAGAAACGTTTTTTGTGGCGTGGGTGATGATGTGTATTGGATGTTTCACTCTGTAGTTCTGACTGACTAGTGTGTTCAAGGGGAGAGAAAAGGAAGACGTATCAAAGTTTGTATTGCAGTACTGCTGCAATGCTTTATTGTAGTACAAATAAATGTACCTTCACACCCTCTTTAGATGGATTTAAAGCATTCAGGGGCTTTATTCTGTCGGGGTTCTGTACTAAAGAGCCTGTGCTGAGCAACCTCAAGACTGTAACTACAAATTGGGGTTATGGCGCCTGTGGAGATACAATAGCGAGTGTGCAGGAACTGTGAATGGTCTGTGCTTATGAAGTTTTTGAAGCCGATGGATGTTTTTGAGAGTAAAGACATCATCAAGATTGTTACAAAAAACGTCTCCATCATTTTCTACGTTCAATAACACATGTCGCAAAGCCATCTCAATTGAGAAACCTTTTTCCTCCCTTTGATCAGAGTTCTTTGTCCCCAAGTGAATGAATGAATGTTATTGGGCGTATGTAATTAAAGCACACTCTGACCTGATCACGTACAGTATAACACGTCCTCCTCTGTGCGGAGAAAAGCATGAGTTTTTCTCTTTTTTTAAACTTTCTCCACTTTATGACAAGAGGAGCACAGTGAAAAGGGAGGTAAAGTGAGAAAAGATGTGAGGGGTCATGAAAATATGCAGCAGCCTCTCAGATGTCTCAAGAGCAGCATTTCGGTGGGGCTTCAGCAGGGGGCTGAGGATGAAAAGGAGGAAAAATAAACCGCCGATGCAATCGATGGTATCTTCAACCAAGATGACATTTTGATGTGAAACATTTTACCAAGATGTTTAAAATTGAGGATGAGTGGCTGGCAGATTTTGAACATGTAAACAAAACCAGCAGTGGCCTTTGAAGAGGCTTAAAAATGAAAGCAGCTTTGTTGAATTTCAAAAAGACACATGATGTGAAGTGATATTTTAAAGTTTCATCATTCTTTCTATTTAGAAGTGCGATGAAGTTTTACAAAAACTCGGTGACTATGTTTAACATCATTTTATATGTTTGAAACTGTGAGTGCATGTGCAACAATCGTCAATCCTTAAAATAAGTTACCATACAACCATTTACAAAATTCATGAGGAAATTGCAAAAAAATTGTAAAAAAACATCTTAATTTTAAGCCAACATAAATGCCTTTAGACAAAAGTTACATAATGTATATCCAACAATTTGCACCAGTTTTATTCTTGTTTTCAGCATTTTGACTATTTTGTAGACGGCACGTTTCCTCCTACATTTTCATTTCCAGGTTGCCTATCCCTTGAAGAGCACACAACCAAGAAGTGATGCTAAGATACATCTGTAAAATGATAAAGACTTGATGAAATAGTGCCTAAAATGAAATGGTGATTAAGTTGGAGGTTGACACCATGACTGACTGATCAATAATTCATAAACGGCCAATATTGGTTGAGCATTTAGAAAAACTCGTATATCCGTCAACTTAAATTGTTTTAATCTTTGAAATGAAAATACGAGCACATTTTTTCAAAACTACTGAACAATGTTTTTTATTTAATGTTCACAAAGTGCTTATTTGATTCCCTCCCATTAACTTCCAAAGAGTGAAAACGCTATTTTCCCCTTAATGTATGCCACAAATTCCTATTGATCGTGGCATCTGGGCTTCGGGCAAATTAAATCCATTGCTCTCATTCTCTTTTTTTAAAATTCAGAACCACATGTTCACCATTTTCTCCCGGAGGACATTGCTCGGAGACTCACATATACATACAAATCTAAGGTATAATCACATTGCAGGCAGACACGTCTACACACACAAGAACCCCCGAGGATTTACAAAGAGACATACCCGCATCCACAAAGAGCACAATCCGAAGACACATTAACTTGCCGCTCTTGGCTCTGGGAGTCACAGAGCAGCCGAAACAACAGAAGGACAGAATTCAATAAGGAATAAAAGCAATGCTGACAGGTAATGCCCCCATTACACTTCACAGCCATTCGTCAATAAAGAAGCAATTACTAAAAAAGTAGCAGCCATTTGTATGCTGCCTGGGGATAGGGCTCTATAGATTTGTTGTGCTTGTCAGAGAAACCAAAACCATTCACATACTCGTAGCTTTTAAACATAGACTATAGACACTTAGGACTTGTGCGCAGAGCTAGTAATCAAATGGACAAATGAAGGCCGTAAAGACAGATCAATACACGGCAACATATCCTCATATGATGTCTGATGTAAAGATATTTTTCATGAATCCTCCTGTGAATGTCCTGGCAGACAAATTTGTGCGATTAGTGCAATTACTTTTGGTAGTTTAAAGTCATAACTGTGAATTTAGAAAAACCCTGACCAATAAGGACAACATATTTCTCTGCATTTGTCTCTTTACATTCGTCATGTGCTTGAGTTTTAACGACTGACCTTTCACTGAAAAGACGTGGCTTATGATGAGACCAGAAAAGCCTAAAATGAGTTATCATGACACCCTGTACGTCCTCAAATGAAGTGCTATTTGTACACCTTCCAATGAGATAAGGTAGAAATAAAACACCAATAGAACACCAAAAGTCAACGTATCTTTGAGAATTGTACATAACTGAATAAAGGTATATTTTATTCTTTTAGTTTTTTTCAGGCCTTCGCCCGACGTTCTTACTGTTGGTAACAATTTCTAGCTGCGTAAAATGTGTGTATCAAAGGTTTAAACATCATTTTCAACCATGCAAATCGTTATTTTACAAATTTGTTTAGAAATGTCAACAATATCTTTGATGCGTTTCATGAAAGTTTAGTCATATAATTTAGTTTATTGCTTAAAAAACATGCTTAGATGTGCAGTTACTATTTAATTAAAACTTTTTACCAAGAGCAAAGCATGTACGGATGCTTGGATGTATGTATCTGCCGTTAGACTTTCTTTACATCTCCATACCAATGGATGTGTGTTCTTGTGTTGGTGTACCTTCACACGCTCAAACAGGTTACCCATCAAACAAAGCAAATTCCAGCCAATTACAAGAGTCAAACAGAAATCAAAACTCATTTTGGACTCACTGCTCAGGGCTTTTACTTGCCTGTGTGTTGCACCATTCTTTCTCCTGTTTACTTTGAGATTCTGACAGTATAGGTGTTTTTTTGGGGTTTTTTTCACATCGTTCTCATTAAACCCAAAACACCGTTCTGCATGAACGACTCGGGACAGCAGTTATTTAAGAGGACCTGGACCTGGCACAGCTGCCACCCTCTCTGACATCGATTTGAACTGAAATCCATGAAGTCTAAATACTCTTTTTATATCACATCATGAATACAATGTTAACTGTCTACAGGAGTGACATATCCGCACAAACAGGAAAAACAACAACTGCTGTTGTGACGGAAACGTTGCTTTGTTGCATTCAAGGACTCTGGAAAAAATACTCCTCTCCGGCAGTGGCTGCTTTGAGGCGTTTATGAGCTGGAGACCTAAAAAAGTTCAGTGGTGATTGGGAAAGTTGCTAATATTGCTTTGAATTTAAACATTTTATATTAAATTGGCATATGCACAACCAACTCTGCTCCCAGTAGACCACACATCCCAAAAACTGACAATATAAATCTGTACAATATCAAAAATCTGTGCAATCCACTGTGCAATACAACAATTATTCTGTCTGTATTCATCATATTTTAGTTATTGTGGATTTTTAACTTTTTTTACTTATTTAATATTCTTTACTGTGTTATTACTTATTCATTATATTTTTTTATCTTGTTTTTTACTATGTCTCTTGTTTGCACTATCCTCTCTGCTGCTGTAATCCTGCAAATGTCCCCGCTGTGGGACTAATAAAAGATTATTTTATCTTATATTATATTATGGTTCATACTGAGAGCAAGGAGAAGACAGTTTCCACCTTTATCTGTGAGATGGTCAAAGCAGTTGTGGTCTCATAAGGTTAACAGAAACTAAAGTACATTGTGCACAAAGTATCAACATCAGACTGTTCAAATAAAGGACCTTGGACACTTCAAACCAGAATGTGCCAGCTGCTCGCAGAGAAACCGTACAAAGTCTCCATGGACGCATGAAGAGATTAACAAAAAGAATTTGGCCTCAAGAATTTATCCGTCGTTTCACTATTATAGCTGCTTCTTGCAACGGGGAATCTGCCGACAACATAATGAAGCATGTGATGAATAAATTAGTTTAAACGCTTTCATTTGAAACTTGAAATAGATTTTCTTTCAGTTGAGTAAGTGGGGGTAAATTAAATAAAATACTACGCAGTGCCTTTTTATTGTGAATTTCATTATAGAATTAAAGGAAAACATTTCAAAGAAGATTTCAGTTGATTTCAAGGCTTTGACATAAAAAAAAAACATTGTATTTTTTCAACTTTTCCTTTTGATTGACGCCATGAGTGTGTGTGTGTGTGTGTGTGTGTGTGTGTGTGTGTGTGTGTTTGTGTGTGTGTACTGATTGATGCTTCATGGGGGGCTCTCTGGCTGATTAGACGCAAACACACACACACACACACACACACACACACACACACACACACACACGCTCACAGTGGTGTCCATGGGGGTCCTCTGGATGATTAAAGACAGCCTCCACTGATTGCTCCTTTTCCTGATAGCTACAGTATGTGTTCATCACAGTTGAACTCTTGCGTGGTGTTGTGTGGGGCCTGTGGTGCTGCGCTGGTTTTCGGCTGAGCTTTTCCATTTGATTAGGTGTTGCTGGTGTTTGGTGCTGTCTCGTAGGTTGACAGGAACTTGGCAAACATTTTTGGCTTAGTGAGGTGTAGCTCATATTTTGTGCAAAAAAAAATTATAATTCTGGTCACTGTATATCATTATTAAGTGCATGCTAAATAGGGGGACGTGTTTGAAAACTAGCTGCAGGTTTTTGGCGGCATGCCACCATGTCAGAGGACATTAACTACAAGAAAATAACATTTCACAGGTACATGACATCAGCTCGCACACACCAGCGCTGAACTGTGTGTAGTCATTTGCAAACACACACACAGACACACACACACACACACACACGTACACACAATATCGCAGAGACAATTGCCTTGTCCTGGCTAGTAAAGAGTTGCCAGGTTATGAGGCCCAATAAACATGTCAGGCTCAGCAGATGGTCAAATAAAACCGTTTTACAGCTGCTTTGTTAGTGTGTGTTGACGTGTTTACTTCTGTTGGAGTTTGCAGGTGTGTATTTATCGGAGGCTGTTCCATAAATCCAAAGTTTTCAGGTGTCTGTTGTGCATGCAAGCGTGAAGATATATGCTGTCTGACCTCCAGCTATTTAAAAGTAATGAGCATGTGAACCTGAGTGAGGACTTTTTTTTTTTCTAGTTCTCACTTCTGTAAGTTTTTTAAAAGTACTTTTCTAACCATTATATCACATATTCCACGTGCACACTTCTAGATTAGGTGATGTCATGTCTGGCGAATGCAGACAACAATAACTGCTGTTGGCAGTAATTGACTGCAAAAGAGGCGACATGTGCCAAAATAGGAGTTGAAGGTGGAAAAGAATTATGCAAGCCATAATATTTAGAAGTGTTAATGATGGATTGGATTTATAAGTTAGATGGGCCTTTATAATACACACAATGTGGTTTGGTGAAAAATGCTGCATTTATGATAACCCAATTATCATGTATAATCTATTTTCAAAATGTTGCAGGTGAAATACACTGGAGTTATTTATTTTCAGCAGAATCATCACAAGTAGCTCTGCATTTAGAGAGTCATTCTACCCGAGGCTTTTGATCTTTGACAGTTTGTATCAGTGATGCAGAAACATTACACGATGGGATGTTAAATAGAGACATATTACACAGTTCTAAACAGTATATTACATTACATTACAGTCATTTAGCAGACGCTTTTATCCAAAGCGACTTACAATAAGTAAGTCTGGTGGTTGTATATCAGTAATACATGAACAATGAGATGTTGATCTTCTGAGACACTTTCTAATCATGGTTGCTTTACCACCAGAACAAAGATCCGTGATGTTCCACTAGAGTTTCCAATTTGTATTCTTCCATTGGATCATTGATTTAGTAATTCATTGTCTCACTCTTAACATGTAATCTAATCAGGCACAAATAGATTCCTTTACATAGATGGATCCCTGTTAGTGGGCTGTTAGCAATACAAGATTAGGTGTATGTTCTGGAGAGTGGAGAGTCATGATAGTGACTCCGAGGATGTCAGTGTTTGTTGGTGCGTTTGTCCGTCGGTCAACAACTTTGTTCCAGAGATATTTCAACGTTAACTCGATGGATTGACACAAAACTTGGACAGGCATTCATGGTTCCCAGATGACCCACTGATTTTGGTGACTCTAGCACAAAACAAGGTTCACATTTGTGTATTTTTTATATAATATATATACTACAATTGTGAGGTCTCACCCTGCTTCCTAGTTGTCTCGTGTTCTTTTCTGTGATTTCCTGTTTTATTTTGTTACTTACCTCTCCTCTCGTTTCAGAGTCTCCACTTCCTGCCCCTGTGTTTCCCGCTCTTATGATTTCTACCTCGCCCTGATTCATTTCACCTGCTCATCATTAACTCCTCCTCCTAGTCTATTTAAGTCCCTGTGTTTTCTTCCCTCATTGCCAGTTCGTCTTAGTTCATTTATTGTCTAGCGTTCCAGCGATTCCCTTATTATTGGATTGCTGGTGTTTGATCCTGCTCCTGATGCTCGACCCTGTTTTTGCCTGCTCCTCGTCTGTTCTGGTTGCCTGCCTGACTGATCACCCGTGTACCGACCCCAGAAAGTAAAAACTATTCTTTTGACAAGCCCCGTCTCTGAGTCGTGCGTTTGAGTCCTTCTCCTGTGGTTCCCCAGTCGTTACAACAATTGAATCAATTGCCACAACATCCACAAATTCCTGAACTTTTTTCTGATCAGCCTCAGTTGTACCTTGTTTATAGTGCTAACTAGCTAATGTTACCATACTAAAATGCTAAGCTAAAATGGTGACCTATATACCTCCTTGACGCTAACATTTTCATTATTAGTATGTTAGAATGCTGAGCAAAAAACCAAGATGCTGAAGGCCAAAATGCCGAACTCAAGGTTTTAAAACTGTAATCCAAAAACCAATTGGGTAATGTAATGGTGAGTAAGGTCCACTTCTTATACACGGTCTGGATGCTTTATCAGTGTCTGAAAAAGCATCACCCACCAGTAACGAGAGAAGGTACAAAATGTGGCTTTAGACGACATGAAACATGATGCACAAAAAAAGCACAGAGCACATGTAGTTGGTATTAAGAAGATGCTGGTGGTTGTTTCCATGTGCTTTTGACATTTGCAGCAAACATTCCCCATAATACACATCACATCATCAAACACACAGCACACACACACACACACGGACACATGTGGAGTCTTGAGAGCCGAGCTCTCTAAGCGGTCGTGTTTTTCCTTTCAGTGCTTCCCCCTCCAGCCCTCTAACAATTGGAAAATAAGAGTCTGGAGCTGTGGGCGTTCATTAACTATGCTAAAACAACTCTGAAATTAGTCTGTCACAGGGGCGGAACGAAAGAGGGGGAAATCGTGATGGAGTGATACAGAAGAGGAGAGCGGTGGAATAATAATGGTGAGATAAAGTGAAGGTAGAAGTGGGGAAAGATGGAGGGGAGGAAGAAAAGTGGGAATGGGAGGCTAGAAGATGGTGATGGTGTGATAGAGGGAGAGAATTAACTCCATCTATGGAAAGCTCATTTTCTTCCAATCTATCTTCCTGCCTTATTCCCTGACTAATAGAGATATAAGTCTGACTCCACCAGAGGAGAGAAAGAAAGGAGAGGTTGATAACGCCGAGCTATAGGGATCTAAAGGGGGGGGGTGAATAAGAGAAAAAAATGGAAGGAGGGAAGGTGAGGAGGAGAGGAACAAGGCAATAATTGGAAGTCGGTGTTGGCGCTTTGACAAATCCACCTTCTCTAATCACATACACCTGCGGGTGGAGAGCGGAGAGGGATGAGCAATGAGGGAAAAGGGGGAGGAGGGAGAAACCTTAGGGGAGATGAGAAAGGAGAAGGTGGAGGTGGAGGAATGAAATGATGAACATGGTGATGATGATGATGAGAGGATGGAGTGGTAATAAGCAGCTTTCAGACGCTAACAAATGTGATCAAATCTGACTGATTGACGGAGTACAAACTGTCCCCGTTGATTTTGTCTGACTCAATATCCCTGAAAGACCAGAGATGAGGTGATGTTCCCCCTTTACACAAAACAAGCCCTTAATTCACCTGAAGTAATACATTTGTAATTCATTTAAGTGATAAATGTTCCATTTTGGTTCATTTAGCCGCTCTGACAGAAACTGGCAGGCTCCCATTAGGCGCTATCATTCTAATTAGACTTTGGGTCTCATTTTACTGTGGTGTTTATGGGGACACGCTCCATCCAAACAGACCGGATGAACGTCGACGGGGGGAGAAAAGGCAATGATTAAAGACAATGGGTTATAAAATGTGGCGTAAATGATCTGTTCAAGAGACTTTGATGAAATATGCAGCTTGAGCACAGACTTGGAAGGCTTATAAAGAGCTCTTCTGTCATTTGGCTGGCTGGCGTACAAATGACACCCGGCCACCAGAGATGGGCTCTGGCTTCTCATCCACAGCTGATCCGAGTTGTTGTGTAATTAAGATGGCTGCTGCAAAACTTTTGATAATGTGAAATGATCGTGGACACAATGCAGTGCCCATTAGGAGAGAAAAGAAAAATCTGAGTAACTGGTTCAGGACAAATTGACCAAAACATTTTGAGTTAATGCAAAAGAAATCATCATTCCATGCAAATGAAGCAATTAGATATAAATTTCTTATAAAGAGTTTAACTTAAATTTAAGCACTGATGTGATTGTCAAAGCATATCCAGATGTGTGGAACAGATGAAGGGCCTCTAAAGATTTCATTCAATGATTTTAAAATGTTTTGCCGCTCAGTCGTCATGAAAACACGGTTGCCATTTGTACATTTCTTTAAAACATGGATACATTGAATGCCGTTGTTTTGCATTTGCACTTGTTATATAATGTTACATAAGAGAGTCCCCAAAGGGTTGTTATTATTAATTCATGCTAGCAATGTTTTTACAGTTGTTTCATTACATCGTTACATTGTTACAATGTGGACAACTTCCCATCGTACGTTAATGCAAGCGTGATACGAGGCTGATGTGAAACGTCATTTTGGTTCAGAAACGTCGACATTCAGCATATCCACGGTTTACAGAAGCGTACAATGCCAACATTTCACTCTGGCGACTCAGGTCTTTTTTTTAAGTTTGTTGGTCAGGAAGGTTTGTTCTCCAACTTTAGTGTATAAAAAAAATCGTACATTTTTTAATTGTGCTGAGAGTATGGTTCTTTTTGATTTTGAAAACCTTTGTGACCTCATGACTTTCCATTTAATGTCACAAAATTTTAGCCTTTTTTTTTTTTCATCCCAACTAAAAGTGATATCAAAAGTTTTTGTAAAAGGTGAAATATTGTTAAATAAGTTATATATATTCATGGTCTCGGTATGACAAAAGCCCTTTACTGTATGGACTCTGTTACCGTCCCTCTACCGCTACCATCAGTCCAACATTTCAGAATTTTAGTTCCAGTTGACGTCCCTTCAGCACCACCATGGAGACAACTGGAAATGTTCAAAGTAATTGTCTCAAAATAAGGTTCATCAAAATAATGCAATCCTTTGTTTCGTTATAATATTATTTTTTGTTGTTTAATGAATAATTCTGTCTTTTGTTTTGACATCCTCAGCAGAGATCTTGGGAGATAAACTTCTTTGGCAGCTTATGTTTGACTGTGGTGTTAATTCTTGTGAAATAAACACAAACACACATCACAGAAAACCAGCCCTCGAGCAGGTGAAACAGCCACCCAACTCTACACACTTCATCCACCTTCATTAAAACTGTTGAAACTTTTTTTTTATGTGGTCAGAGTTCGTTTTAATTAGTTCACCTTAATCTCACCTAATTGCAGGCATATCTCTTCCAACCTTCAACCTAAGCAGAGTTCTAATCAACCACAAGTGGAAACACATGAACACCAGGCCTTTAAATTACTCTGCAGGAGGAGTGTCAAACTCATTATGGTTTATGGGCAACACACAGACACATTTTTGGGCCGAACCAGTAAAAGCATTGCATAATAACCTCCAAATAACAACACCTCTAAATATTTATCTTTCTTTAGTGTAAAGAAGCACTAAGAAATTCTGTAAATATTCACAATTAATGAACAATCCATCTACAAAACAGCCTGAGATGTCTCCCTGATCTCTAGGCTGTGACTAAAAACAGACAATTAATTTATCTTCTCTCTTCTCAGTTGTTCTGTTAAGTTTTTGTATTTTTCTCCATGATCAGTCTGATAGTGGTGCTGTATATTATATCACTTGAGCAGTGGGATTTGCTGTGAACACACCAAGCTCAAAGGCTTCCCATTTACCTCCATTGTTAGTGGACAACCCGACTCTTTCGCTGCGTGCAAAATCACATACTTTTACTTTTTGTATTTAGTACACAGTGCTGCTTCCATCACAGAACACATACTAGTGCATTCTATTGGGACATACTACTTCGATACAACATTGTATCTTGACCTTTGACCCTCTTGCTCATATATCCAGAAAAGGATGCTGCCTTGCATACTGCAAAAAGTGACTGAATGCAGTAGGACATTGTGGTATTTTTGTTCCTTTTTTCATTTGACGTACTGTGTATTTTTTGGCATACTAAAGATGGAAGTAAAGGTCTGTGTCCATGCACTTTTTCTTCTTTGTCTTATCTATTTCATCTTTTTGTTTACAAAAACCTGGCACACGACAAAGGTCAGCTCCACAACATCACCAGGCACATTGTCAAGCTGGATAAACAGGCATTCATCTCCACAAAGGTGAACACACATGCACATACACACACTCACCTATTGAGTTATCGAGCACAGAGCTGGAGCCACTGACGCCTTATCAACGCTGAGTCAGCAAACGCATTTTTTGTCTTTTCTGACGACCTCGTGAAGGAAATCGATGTTTCCTGTTTGTACACATCCACGATCAAAGGTGGTTAATAAGGGCACTGTTCAATACATAACAGACAGGTGCTGTTACAGGCTCTCATTAAACTGGGGCTGAAATCCTTCATCATCAGGCAGGTTTGCAGCATTTGGAGTGGAAATCCACTTAATAAAGTTTCTACATTTCTATGTAAAACATAATATATAGACTAAATACATCTTAATGCATATTAATGGAGTAAAGGAGAAAGTCAAGAGGAACAAAGTCTGTGTCGGGAGGAGGTCGCGGTGATGGATGGGTCAAACAAACACAGAACTTTCACTCAGGAGACACTGTTTGTGTCAGGTGTATTGATCTATAAAGAAAACCAAAAGTCAACTGTGACTTACGTCTGTAAGTTTACTGACGCAACATACTTAACCTAGATCAGATATGTAACATACATATCTGAACATGACAAACATACTTATTTTAACCCAACCAATGACCCTAACAAGTAGTTTTGTTTGAATTCACAACTTTATCTATGTGTAAAAGTCTACCTTCCCCATTGAAAAATGATGCTTAAGTGTGTTAAAAAGTCACGCCTTGTTATGTGACAAGTTAAAAGTGAAAACCTGTTCACAAGGTTACCATAATGATGAATTGCAAAGCCAGGTAACAAAAGCAAAAATAGAGAACTGCCAAGTTAACCTGACCTGCAAGATGTTTAGTTACACAGAACCACCAAAGATAAGAGCAAAAAATACATTGCAGGTGATTGGATTAACCAAAAAATCCTTTCCATCAAAAAAAGCCTTCAGTGCTGTTTATCTTTCCATGAATAAATAGAAAGAAACTGAGGACAGACTCCAAAAATGTCAAAAAATTTGCCACCTGATACATTTTTCTCTTTACAATTAAGACGCCTCAAATTCATGAGCATACAGTTAAATAATTAATGTATCAGAGCTTGTTTGCTAATGAATAGCTGCAGGGAAAAGTGAGCTTGAAGGAGCAAAAAAGCTCTGTTTAAGCTGAGTGGCAAGTGACACATTTTGCAAGTGATTTGATTCTTTGTCAATCTAAGTGGTTCTTTACATAAATCTGATTAATAAATCCCACGTTTGTCTGATAGAATATGCAGCGAGATTACACTTTGGAACACACAGCTGTCAAAAAATACATTTTTAAAGGTGCTATTTGTCGGTGTTCTTTTTCCATCTATACCTCTCCACCTACACTCTCACCTCCGTCTGCCTTGATTTTTACATTTTTTTCCTGTCATTATGCTTTTTTCTTTCTGTGCATGTGGAGGAACTGATGGATGGAGAGACCATTACAAGAAGTAAAAATGCAGCACTTTTCCTTCTCATCTCATCTTCTTTTCTTTTCCTCCCCATCTCTCCTTTTCACTTCTACCCCACTTTGTCCTCGTCTTCGCCTCCTTTTTGCTTTCATCGCTGTATTGTAGAGAGAAGGATAGGAGGGATGTTTGGAGAGATGATTAGGAGAAGAAAAAATGAAAGGAGGAAAGTTTTTGGGTCTGGTAGCTAAGTTCACCTCTGTTTCTCTCTCCCAGCAGCAAGGGCTAATGGATTAGTTCAATGTGCTGATTCCTGCAGAAAACTGCTGTGTGTAGTGGAAAGTGTAGAAACATCCCACACAACTTCCTCCTTACATGAGTACATCACTTGTTGGAGCCGTTGGGCTTTTCATCTAGAGTGTAAGAATGTGTGTGTTCGTTCTCACAGGCCGTCTTATTGTGTGTGTTTTAGTGACGGAGATCTCGATATAGCAACGTGAAAAGAGGCAACACTATTCTACTTTGTTCCATTATGGCAGAAAACACACATATAGCCCATTAATAATACATAACAGTTACCGCCACCTTTATCATTATTTCAGATAGAGAGAAGCGACAAAACAGGGATAAAAGGGTCAGAGGGGGAAGAGACGCTGTTGTGCCACTTTGAGAAAACTGCTGACACTTCAGATCCGGACTGAAAGGGGCCTTTTATGATCCTCTTTGAGCCACCATCTAAAAACAAGTTTGTTTCTGCGTCCCCTTCATATCAGTCCATGTTCTTTAATATGCATAACTAGCTAAGTGGACTCAGGGTCCTGGTATTTGACCCATTAAATATTTTTTTATACACAAAGTATAATTTGAGTTTAATTCTGTGTACTTTTGGGTTCAAAGTCAACAGCCACACTTTCAAGTCATCAAGGATCTGTATGTTCAGTGTTCTGGGGACCTAATTTAAAAAAATGAAAAACCACCGATACCCATTTCACAATGGACATCTTCTATAAAGCTTAAGAGCTAATTTGTGTGTAAATTAACATTCCTGACCACTTTCACTGTCATTTCCACACCACCTTGTATTACCTTGAATAGGTAAACCAGCCATTTAGAAGAGATATAAGTTTGATGAATCACAACTTAGTTTTATGCATGTGTTATAGAAAACATAAACACACGTTAAAGACTTTAGAAATGCGACTGAATTAATGTAATTAGGCAGAGTTGACTGGCTTTCTCATTGTTTTCTTTTCCTCTCATCAGTAAAACAAAGAGATTGTACGCTAGACTTTCATATTCGATTCAATGTTGTAAATCGGCAACGCTTATCAGAACAATACAAACATTCAGGCTTAAATATGTACAACAGACATAAATGTTGAACAAAAGACGATAAAAAAAGATACATTTATACCCTAACAAAAAAAAACCTGCGATCCACCTTTGGGTCCGGATCCAGTATTTAGGAATGGCTGTATATGTTAACAAATACCTATAATATACTATTTGAATTATAAGTTAAATATTCGGTGCACTACACGTTGTAACAGGTCACAAAGTCTAATTGTCAGATTTTGATTATTTATTTTTTATAGACAGGCAAAGACTCAGCCAAAGGGTAGATGTACAGTCCTTTTCAGTTCCATTTAAATATAAAAAATAAACTCTAAAAAGAAAAAAAAATCCTGAATCAGGACAGGAGTAGGCAGATCAGTTGTTTAGATAAAGTAATGCATTTTGGGAATATGGCCCCAGCTTCCTATCCATCTCAGTTTCCTGCTTGCTGTTTTCCAACAAACTACATCCTGCTTCCTCCATTTCAACGTCAGTGTTAACAGAGAAAACAAAAACATAATGAAAAATAGACAAAAAAAAGAGCCTTTTTGACGACAAAGTAAGGGTCATTCAATCAGCAGATTTTTAAGCTAATGAGAAGAACTTTCACTTTGTGTTGATTTTGGTGGCCCCTGTTGACAAAAGCGGTTGTGGTTCTAAGCACCAGAGTCCCTAAAGAAATTATCTTAATTCAATGCTGCACGGTCCAGTGGGCCCAGCATTACAATCTGAACCTGCATGATTTTGTCTGATTTATAGAGGAATTTGACCCAGTGGTATCAATGAAAAGCATCAAGATTAATTATAAAATAGACAATTGTCTTGCTGATGGTCTTGTTTACTTATGTATGTCATAAAGAGGCATCAACATTACATTAATGCTTTTTCAAATCAGTTAAAAGTTCCCCACACTAACTTTAAGTTCAGTATTTTTATTGGAGTTATTTCAGTGCCACTGCTAAGATCCATGAATTTACCCGGTCCGATGATGTATACTGGTCGCAAAAACACCTCATGAGTCAAAACACTGCATATAATGCCCGGTACTTAGAGAGGACAAGACATAATTTCCCCCTGTAATGGATAGATAACATTTCAAATTCACAGCTCCAAGAGGGTACAGGCATCTATATTTCATCCAAAAGCGATGCACAGCCGAGACACGCGGTAAGTGGTGGAGAGAAAGGAGAGGGGACATGCATTCATATTTCATCACAGAGAGACACTTGGCAAAAGCAACCGGTAAGTGGTAAAAAGAATGGGACCGAAAGAGAAAGGACCCGTATTCATATTTCATCAAACAGAGATGCACAGAGTTAATAAAACAGGAAAACAGTGGAGAACGGGGACAGCCGGCGACAACTCTTGAGATCGTCAATAAAAAGGCATGAGGGACACTTCTCAGGGGTGGAGGAGGGGTGAAGCAGAGCGAGGCAAACATCCATATTTCATCGGAAAGAGGTGACTGAAATGGCCGCTAACAGGTGGGTATCAATATAGACACATCAAGGCCACTTACGACGGAGGGAGAGAGGAGCCGAGAGTGCTGCGGTGATGCAGAAGCATATCTAAAAGCTGATAACTGCCTCTATGAATATAGACACGTCCGCAGTGACATTTATAGACAGCCATTAGACTTTAGGCTGGTACTTTGTTGACAGTTTAAGACATCCATTTGCTCCCGTGCTTGGTGCTTTTTTTGTTTTTTTTGTACTTTGCTGAGCTTTAAATGTACACAGGGCCGTATGGGTGCCCGTGGGTTATATTGAAGTTGTATTGAAGCTGAAGTTGTATTGAAGTTGAACGATAAAAGCTGAAGTAAAACTGCCAGGCTGGCGAAGTCAGGTCTGCAACAGCTGCTTTTTGTTTCAGTGGAATATAAGGTGTTGTGAGCGAGAACTGTCTCCCTCAAAATGTCAAGTCATACTCCTACAGTTTGGTTTTTAAAACACTGTACGCACCAAGTTAACTCCTAAATGTCTAGTTCAAAAAGCTCAAAAAGACAGAGCAGTCACATGATTAGTCCAAAAAATATTTGAAAGAGATTAACAACGGTGACATTATTACCCATATCGTCCATTGCAAAAATCGATCAACATTTACAGAATGACTTCCTGGTTTAACTCTGACCTGATGTTTTCACATTTATGGACCAAAAAATGAACCAACAGTTTGTTTTTATAATGTCGTTTCACTTGAAAGAGGACTCAGTTCTTTTTTGGTCCACTTCGACTCTAAATGGGCCTCACTCCTCTTTCCATTGACACTATAAATTCTCTTGAGCTTAGACCTTACTGCTTTGGATTATGGGTAGTTTTTCTTGGAACAAGATGGCACAGGCTCTTCCACACAGAATAATGTCCAGTTAGTCATAAAAGATGGAGGTGTCTTTTATGTCAGAGGATTCTCTGCTTTTTCTAAAATGTGCACTAAACCTGTTGCATTTTTCTCTGCATTGTAGTCAGTTGTCAGTTCCTCATTCCATATCTGGAGAAATGCAGTAGTTTCTTCCTCAGACCAAACTACTCCTCGTCTTCTAGTCTTGCTGGAGTAACCAGTTGCCATGGCTCTGTCTATTTGTTTTTTTTAGCCGTCCCAGTGTGATTACATGAAGGGCTTTGTGTTCACAACGCACGAGTTAAACAACCCTCACCGTGGACTAGAAGCAAACCCCTCTGAAATGAGCTCATCCCAGTTCTTTTTTAAGAGTTCACATGTGTGCAAAAATGCTGACTAATCACTCCGAGTTCATTAAGAGTTTGAAAACACCCTTTTGGCACGAATAATTTAGATTTTGCCTCCACGTAATGTGGTTTGGATGATCCACCTAAACAGGCTGCAGCCACGTTTGAATTGCATTTGAAATGTCTTTTAAAATCACAATTCTGCTTATTCCAACTGGGATTCTATTATTTATAGCACTGGTCAATGGATCTATAAGTAACGATGACACTGTTACTCATGAAAGTAATTCTTGAGACCTCAGAATGCTGTGACAATGACGAAAATGGGTTCAACATCGCGAGAAACAGACTGTAAACAACATCAATTATAAAAAAGGACTTTAATTGGACTGAAAAAGACTTCTGTATGTTGCTAATAATCCTTATAGAACAAGAAGTTTGAGATCATGGAGACTTCTGCCTTATTTTTCTTTATTTGGTATGCACTGAATAAAGAAGACAGTGCTTCACACACCGACTATCTTTCCTCCTATAGGACCTGACATACCTCCACATGTTCCTCACATGTTTGCTTTCTCCCACACACCCACAGTGATTCACCACCGACACTCCAGAGCAGAACAGATCTGGCGTTTGAAGCAACGCCTCTGCTTTCAATCGAACAGTCCGGCCCTCACAGCGGGGTCACCTGACCCGGCTCTGGGCCGAGTCGATTCTTTAGACGGACGTGCAGCCGTTTACTGAGCTCCAAGGGTGCTAATGTACAGCCATTAACCATGGTCCAACACACAGACACACACACACACACACACACACACACACACACACACACACACACACACACACACACACACACACACACACACACACTGAGGAACTCACACAGACACACAGACACACAAACACTTAAATATACCTACAATTGTTTTTCTGCTAAATTACATTAAATCCAAAAGATACATATGTGCAAAAAACACACACACTGATACATAAAAATAATCAAATCTCACCTTTTATTAAAGTGCAAGTTATCTTTCTCTATCTAAACACACACACACACACACACACACACACACACACACACACACACACACACACACACACACACACACACACACACACACACACACACAACACAAACACACACAATCCCCTGGAACTTGAGATTGCCCTCTCCAATCCAGCGCATTGTGGGTACAGGCTTGACTAATCGTTGTGTCACTAGTATACCATGCTGCATCTCTCTCCACTAATGTAATGGCTCAGTTGTGTGTGTGTGTGTGTGTGTGTGTGTGTGTGTGTGTGTGTGTGTGTGTGTGTGTGTGTGTGTGTGTGTGTGTGTGTTTGTTTTGTTTCACAGGTTGAGAGAGCAGCAACTCTCCTCATCGTCCAAATGTAATGTTTCTTCTTCTGTTGTGCAAGTGTGTGTGTGTCAGCAATAGTTTATTTGTGTGTTTGTGTGTACAGGGGTGTGTTGTGAATATATGTGTGTGTGTGTGTGTGTGTGTGTGTGTGTGTGTGTTGTTGAGGGGAAATGAGGGCTCCTTATTTGGCCTGACAGGGCAATGAGCCTCTGAGACGAGATGAGCCTTATTTATTGGGCTCCGGGCCAGCGTGTGTGTGTGTGTGTGTGTGTGTGTGTGTGTGTGTGTGTGTGTGTGTGTGTGTGTGTGTGTGTGTGTGTGTGTGTGTGTGTGTGTGTGTGTGCCCCTCAGACTAAAATGATCACAGTGGTGCTTTCTCGTCACAGAGTTTGCTGACAACATAATTGGTTGGCCTGGCATTTCAATTCACCGCTGCAAGATTGCTGTGGGCTACTCTGTTCTCTGGCCTGTTAGCCACCGCTGCTAATAATGCTACGGAGACGGACGCCATGGCAACGGCCTCGCCGTCCACTCTGCACACTCGACTGACGCTGATTAATCAAAACTTTCTTCTTTTTTTTGCTTGTTCAATTCCTCCTTTCCTTTTTCTTTTGTTTCTTCCTCCAAACAGGAGTCGAAATAATTAGTAGATTGTAGAACAGTCTCTATTACCATCAGGGAAGCCACAATAGCCATGTTTCCATTCTACTGACAAGTCAATTCTGAACAAACTTTTGAAATGTTTCAAAAAATATAAAAAAAAGGAGGAGTTTCCATCAACTGGTTTGGAACAAATAAACCAGTTGATTTCTGACCAAGAGTTTGGTCAGAAGTTGGCAGTATGGTTGTAATCTGCCAGTAAACAGAGAAGAAGAAGTTGTGCACCAGAAACAAAACAATAATCTTCAAGAGAAAAATGGAAGGAGTTCAATTGTACAATTGTGTTTTAATGGTTCTTTCATGTCAGCTAGTTTAGGCCATGTTTCATGTTGTCTAGAGACCAAGACAAATATTGTTACTTTATGGTAATATCTGTGGAACACGCCAACAACAGAACAGTCATGTTAGTTAAACTTTTGCTACTGCATGACTCATTTGGCAAAGGTATTTCCATTATTCATTCAGTGCATCCACTCTTTTTTTGAGCACTAAAACTTTTTTTTCACAGTTTAGGAAGAGTTTCTTGAATTTTACCATGCAGCTTAGCTAATGCGATACTTCAAAATGTGCATAAAATATGTGACTAGAAAGATGGCTAATGATTGTTTCTTCAAAGGCTTAAAACAACCCATGTATACTTTTTTCCTTGCAAGCAACCTCTTGTTATGTGAATAAGGCCTTTCTTCTCTTAATAGCATGAAGATGGAAGTAGAGACTTTTATATAAAGTGTTATATAAAAGTCTCTTAGAGATGAGGTCATCATGGAGAGTCGGGTGAAACAAAGTGTGTGACTTTATCACACAAAAGACTGCGGTTCATGTACCGTCTAGTGCAGTCAATGCTGGTTTCTGTCAACCTTTTGCTAAAGTTAAGTAGTTTTAGTTCTCCAAATATAACCAGACTATAACAATAGAGGTGGCAGATCAGAAAACGCTAACAAGATTGGTCATGCTGGTTGTTTTGAAAGGCACTGACATTGAATGCATCATGAGACACTAGGACACTGGTACAAACATCACCTCTCCTACATCAAAACACGAGACACCGAGATTACCAACTACTCTCAAGAACTCAGTCCATAATACTGTTTTATCATATTTCTATGCATTCACACCCAATTTCTGGAATTCCTTAACCAAAGAAAACTAAAATTATAATACCCCATGTTTTTTGTTTGAAGAAAAACTATTCTTGAACTCTGCATATGAGACTAAGATAAGATAAGATAAGATAAGATAAGATAAGATAAGATAAGATAAGATAAGATAAGATAAGATAAGATAATCTTTATTAGTCCCGCAGCGGGGAAATTTGCAGACTTACAACAGCATAGAGTAAAGTGCACACAAGAGACATAGTAGAAGAAGACAAGCTAAAAATAAAAAATAAAAAATAAAAAATGAAAAATAAAAAATAAAAATAAAAAATAAAAAATGAAAAATGAAAAATAAAAATAAAATAAAACAAGTATTATAAATAAGCAATAAAAAAAACAGTAGAAAAAACAACAATAACTGAAATATTATATTTACAGACAGAAAAAAACAACAACTATTTTAACTATTTTTAACTTTTTTAACTATTATTGCACAGTGTAATGTGTAATGTATTGCACAGGTTTTTATTGTCATGTTATTATTGTTATGTTATTATTGTCATGTGGTCATGTGGTCTGCTGGGAGCAGAGTTGGTTGTGCAAGGTTGTGCAATTTGATCTAAACATCCTGTTAAGATCAAATTTGATTGCAATATAACATAAAATTGTCCAATTTCCAATCATCTCATGCTTTCAATGTCTAAAGACCAATCTTTTCTCCATTATTGAAAGAGAGCCGAGAAAATTAGTGAATCAAAGCAAAAGCAGCATGTTGACAACAGTGCTGCTATGCTGAAGGAAAGTGACTGATATAACACATTACACACACACACACACACACACACACACACACACACACACACACACACACACACACACACACACACACACACACACACTAAACCCTCAGAGACAGCGGGCCGAGCTGTGAGCGTATTTTAGCAGCAGCTCCGACACTTTCTTGACCTCCACAGGAGACGAGAACGCTCCGTCTCTTCTCCTTCATTCCTTAAAATCCCTTCAGACCTTAAATAAATAAACCGTGTTTATGGAAGATTGACTCAGAGGTCAGCTGACGTTTGAACGACGACACAGAGGATGATGTAATTCTTTTTTATTTTATTCGTTATTGTTAGTTTATTTTAAAGCAACCACTAGCAGGCTCCAAAGTCCAGAATTATGAAATTCTATGCATGGTGATTTTAAAAGAATAATTAAAAAAATAATACATTTTGGTGTTATTTTTTCTTGCAACTTTTTCTATATAATCCGGTGATCTATTTTGAAAAATAAAAAAATAATAGAGTTGATGCAGTTGGTTAATTTTTTGAACTATTTAACAGCAAAAAACATTTATTCATCCACTGCACACTGACCCTGTGTCTTCCATTCTGGTCTATATAACTGTACTATAATAATTAATTTTACACTGGACATCAAAATATAAAAATAGTAAATAAGCACAAATATAATATGAATTAAAGTAAATATATTACAATGTGTTTTAATCTGGTATGCTTTGTTTTTAAATAATATATAATGAGCCATATTATACCCTGTGGGCAATTAAAAAATGTGCAGCGGTCGGCAGTTTAGTGAACTTTTAACAATAAACTAGAATATGAGCATATTTCTAATAATAACACTTTATGTACACTGCACACGCTCGTTCAAACACTAGATTTAATTGAATTGCATCGGTGAAATTGTCTCTCTCTTAACCTTTTGGCAGAAAAATAAATATTTTACCTGCTCTGTTAGGTTCTGTTTTAATATTAGATTTAAACATTTACATCTTGCATTAACATTTGCATTGTAATCTTTTAGGTGGGCACTAAGTTCATGAACAAAAAAAAGAACAAAATAACATATTTGGCCTTTTCTGCCTATTTTAATTTAACTTATTTACACATTTACACATAACAGTATCATATTTTGAGTGGGCACTTAAAGGCCATGCACTGTATTAAGAGTTTAATAGTATTGAACTAATTTAAAGTCAGATCAGCAGATGTTATAGATTAAATTCTTTATCAGTCGACGATTTTTTTATGACACATTGTGGTTTTCTGGTCTAGAAACACTGATTATCTTTCAGTGTAACTTTTACTATTGTTATATTTTTCTGTATTTGGTCCACAGTCAAGAGATCTGGCCTACTGAGAAAGAGTGAGTGATTTCAAACACAGCTATAGTTTCTCTTCTATAAGGTCAGAGGTCACCTGCTCACTCATAATGTAAACCCTTCCCACAGCTGTAAACTCTTGTCCTCACCAGTAATCACTGTCCTTGTCTGTCTCTGTATCGTCCTGTCCATCCACACTGCTTCTTATCATAGTGGTTTGTTGAGTGTTTTTAACATTTGCGTCTGGTTTTTTGTATCTGATAAAGTCTGATGGAGCATTCGTCTCTGTATCCGTGGTGCTTGTCTCTCAACACCTCAGTCTGATACCAGCAGAAAGTGGACTGGACTCCATCTGTAACCACTGAAGTTATCTGTAGCTGAGGATGTACAGTATCAGGTGGTTCCTTCTGTTAAAAGCTTTGAGCCTTTGACGCTGCGTAAATCATCACATCGGCTTTCCATCCATCTACATGTGAGTGTTTTTAGCATTTTATTTTAAAAGCAGATATTCAGGTTAATATGCAGCTGTTGCAAAAACGGAGGTTAAATGGAATAGAAAAAAATGCACTGTTTTAGAAGGAAGTCAGTTTGTTTGTTACATAACAGTCAGTGCAAACCATTATTACTCTCCTGCTGCTGAACAATTTTCACCTCCATTAATGACAACATTATTAACATGACAGGTGTGAAAGACAAATTAACGCACATAGAGAAAAGAAGAAAAACAGCTGGAGATTCTGTGGAACTGATAATTTCATTAAAAGAGAGCAAGAAAACGACTGCAGAGGAAAAAGGAAGGTGACGCAGAGGAGAGACACATGTAACAATGAGGGGAGACGAGGAAGTGAATTAGGAGCAGAACTAGGACAGCGTATCCCTGGGCAGCCGAGCGTGTCCGTGTGTACGCTGTAAAACACGGCAAAGCGCTGCGAAGTGTTGTAAAATTCATCAGGTTTGTGTTTGCGAACATCGCTGCCCCTTAACGCCCGCCTCGGCCTCTCAATTATGTACAACTGGAATTAGACATGAATATAGAATGACCCCGTGACTAAATGCAGATGGCACCAAAAAACACACAGTATGAAGTGGATTTTACAAATCACACGCAGAGAGAGAGAGGCACCAAACACACACAGTTAATATTCAGACACATGTATACAGTCACATTACTATTACTATTACCTGTACCATTAAGCATTTTAGCTTTACTTCCACCCTGAAGCCCTTTTTGCTTTCTCGCTCTGCAGGTTTCCATGAATCGGGGTTGTATTTGGACTGTCATCGTGCCTCCTGCTGAGGCCCTGCTGACACCCACTGCTACTTCCATTATTATTATTAGTCACATTACTATCCCTATTTTCATGGCTATAATTCTACTGTAATAATTGCTGCTGTTATTATAAGTAGTCTTATTATATGAATCATTTATGTCATATACATTGAATGTGTTGTATCTCTGTTATGCTGTTCATTCTGTACACATGACATCTATTGCATTCTGTCCATCCTGGGAGAAGGATCCCTCCTCTGTCGTTCTCCCAGAGGTTTCTTCCTTTTTTCTCCCTGTTAAAGGGGTTTTTTAGGGGAGTTTTTCCTGTGCCGATGTGAGGGAAGGACAGAGGATGTCGCATGTGCACAGATTGTAAAGCCCTCTGAGGCAAATCTGTAATTTGTGATTCTGGGCGATACAAAATAAACTGAATTGAAAACTGAATTGAATTGAATACAGAGCGGTGCATTTAAAGTATGGACACACACACGGGGTGAAGTAGATGTTTGGTTTTTTTTCTCACGGACAGCTGAGCAGCATGTGATTACAGTTAAACAACAAGCAAACAAACAACTACAGGTGGCAACACACCAACTGCATTTTCTCTCACGGTCAAATTAAGTTACCAATATGCAAAAGTGAAATACAAGTCGACACTTGACCTGCATTGCCAACACTTTGCCGACAAGCCAGACTCAGCAGTGATACTGGCTTGTATTTGTGTTAGACACTCAATTATTAAAACTGCATCTGGGCTCTTTTCACAACATTAGATATGTCTTAGTCTGTTTTAGTGTTTGGACATTGCATTGGAAATGTGGTCATTGTGAAACCAGCACTTTCATTAATAATGTAGAAACAGACGGTTAGCTTAGTTTAGCAGGGAGAAACAGCTAGCCCAAAGCTAAGAAGTGTTTTTCCCAAATCTGTTTGTTGAAAACTTCCATATTTGATGTTATATATTAACAAACGTAGCGATTACTGGGATTGACTTTACTGGTCACAATGTCACGGTAACCTGTCTGCAGATTAGTTATGACATTAGACATACATTTGTCCTTGGTGAGAACAGTTAATCTGGTATACATATATATATATATATATATATATATATATATATATATATATATATATATGTATATATATATATATATATATATGTCACTTGTCACACTGTATACTGCTTATGTTATAAGTAAAATAGGAAAAAATATTTTTCCTTTGTGGAGCAATGCTTTTCAGTTTGGATGATTTGCATTCGGTAATACAATTGTGGAATACCCACGCTCTTTTTTTTTCTTTTTTCTTTTCTTTCAGTATTTAATGAGAGAATAATAGTCCCTTGTCGCTGGCCCATGGTGCAACTTTCCACCAAATTTCATTAAAATCTGTTAAGTGGTTTTCGAGATATTGTGGCTAATGAACAAGTGGGAGAGAGAAAAAAACCCACACACAACCTCCTTGGCAGAGATTAAAGTGTTAATTTGATGTAAACACAAACACACAACAGTGTAATTAAATGTGCTCTTAATTAATTTTGGACGGGAAACGTACGTAACCCCACGACGCACAGGATGAAGTAATAAATGACTTGAATCAATTACTAAAATGGGATCTGGAAGACAAATGTGGACAAGTCACCAACTAGGTGCCATCTTGTCAACCTAATCCCTGTACACCTTATCTGTGTGTGTGTGTGTGTGTGTGTGTGTGTGTGTGTGTGTGTGTGTGTGTGTGTGTGTGTGTGTGTGTGTGTGTGTGTGTTATCAAATGGATAGCTGTTGTCAGCTCAAACTAATATCAACTCCCACATGAACTGTTAATGCCAGACCAAGGACAGCATTCACACACACACACACACACACACACACACACACACACACACACACACACACACACACACACACACACACACACACACACACACACACACACACACAAAGTCACAAACATCATCTCACACACAATATAAAGCCGGTAGATCATTAATCCACTGTGTGCAGTCTATTTGGAGGCCACCGTTGATGGAAAGAGGGAGAGACAGAGTGAGACGGGGAGGCAGAAAAAAAGAAGATAGAGAGGGGAGGAAACAAAGAATGAGTGAGGGAGAGAGAGAGAGAGAAAAAGTGAGAGAAAAGAGAAAGAGAAAGAGTTATAAAATACTAGCCGAGTGCTGCTGGTGTAGTGTAGTGGAGTGCATTTACAGAGGAAACAGAACAGAGAGAGAGAGAGAGAGAGAGAGAGAGAGAGAGAGAGAGAGAGAGAGAGACAAAAAAACATGGAGACCACAGAAGACCGAGGTCGAGAGAAAAGAATGATGGAGAGACAGAGACAGAGAAAACGGAGGTCGACTGTGGACAGAAGTTTGCAAAATATTAAATCTTCTACAGCATGTAACGCTTTCCATGACACCCGGGTCTATAGCGTATTATAAACATAAACTTATAATCTGCTTATAGCATTTTATAATTACAGTTAAAAGCAATAACAACAATCATAACATTTATAAATTATTTAATAATGACTTATAAGGTCAAGTTTCATAAATCTTCAGATTGCTGGTCACTCACTGACATTTTTTTGCAAGAACATAAAGATATTGAATATATTAAAACATAATAATTATTTAATAATGCACTATAATCACTGTAGTAATGTGATTATAAGTAACTATAAGTGTCCGTTGTTTGTTTTACGTGAAGTGAAAATTTATTTAACAATTCTTTGTATTTTGTTCTCGTATATATTTCAGGATTTTTTTTTCACTTTACTGAAAGCAAACTTATATTACTTATAACAAACTAATAATCATATTTAATTGCATTATTATAGTGATTATAACGTATTATGAAAATATTAAAATGTATTACATCTATGGGAATTATAATACACTATCATTTTTGCAACAAAAAAAAAAGTCAGGGAGTGACCAGCAATTGTGTTACTTTCTATTTTTTCATCGTTATATTAATATTTTTTATTGCTTATAAACAGAAGATTTAACCTTGTGAATGTTTATTCTGCCCTTTGGATGTTTATTCCTAACGTTCACTGAGTTTGATGAACAATGTTACCTCAGTGCTTGGCCCCATGTTTCCATGTTTACTGTTATAATAACTCTCTAGTGCAGATTATCGTGTTTTTAATGAGCCCGGGTCACAGGGCGAGATTAAATCTACTCGGCCCGCGTCCTCAGTTACATGTGTAAAAGTTTATGACCCTTACCGCCGATATTAGAATTAGAACTTTTAATGAGTCTGGTCCCAGGATGTGAGACCAAATAAAATAACTGCCTTCTTAGATTTCTGGCCCAAAAAAAAAAGTCTAATAAGTCGTTCTGTACTGTGAGAGTTTAGTATTTCATCTATCAATGCAGCGAGGATGCTCAAATTATTTGTAATATATTCACAGCATTTTAAATGTTGCCAGAGACAGTGTGGTAATTTTTCCATTTGTTTTCAGCAAACGACAAGCTGTGTGAAATAAGTGTTGAATATGTTTTGGGATTAAATGTGGTATTTTGGTTTCTTGCTTGTCTTTTCACAGGAATAATTTCTGTTTTGTGTGCAAAATGGAAAGTGGTAATAATCTTTTTTTTTTTACACCACACATTTTGACTTGTCATAGCGAAAGCACAGGTGTTACTATTAACATTAATAAGATGACTAATGTAACACTGGGGTTTTTTATCAAATGATCTTAAAAAAACATTTGTCCATTTGTCTGCATGTGCTGCCCATAATAATAATTTAATTAATGTTAGCAAACCGTAGTTTTTAAATTGTTTTTCTATATGCTGTCATGTATTAAAAGTTAAATGAGGATGAAATGAACACTGTAAGAGGACGACTTGATAACTATAGCAAATCATTTAAACTGCATTTGTACAGGAATAATTCTGTCTCAAGCTTTTTGATCCATAGAAGTGGTTGATCGGTGTAACTGTGGTCACTATAAGCGATTACCACTGTTACATCATTGCTGAATGCTAATGTTAGCCTCCCTCCCTGATTTAAGCCATGCAAAGTTTGTAAATACGTAGAAAGTAAGTAGGAAGTAGCCAATGTACCTGCTGGGGATCAATAAAGGTTTATCTTCTATTATTTCGCCAGGCAAATTTTGGTTTAACTGCAGCTTTAAACATACTGTGAATCAGCTGGAAACCTACGAGACAAAGACCCCACCCACTAATCCATCTCTGAAACTCTAAACTAAAAACAAAACATCGAGAGATTAATTAAAAATATTGGCAAGGCAATAAAGGAAGGATTTGTCAGGTATTACGTGATTATTCCAGTTTTAAATTTTGCAAAAAAGGGTCCCAATAGAGGAAAATCTTCTGTTTGGGTTTAAAAACACAGCATCTTTGTCATTTATTTGACTCACTGTCAACATTGATGCTAACTTGTTGAAAAACATCATCTTGAAGGTTGGACGTCTCATCTGATTCATTCTCTGCATTACAGACTCAACAAAGCTGCAGAGAGAGAACGTGACAAACATTACAGCTCCTCTTTGTTGGTAGTAAACTGGAGTAAACAAGCCTCTACAAATGACAGAGAGATCTCAAACCGGTGTAAAATATTCTTTCATAACGTCTTCTGTGGTGATGGATTACCCTTTTACCATTTTATTTACAAGATGTTTTTTTTGCTTTTTTTTTGCTTTTGGAAAGCTCAGGGCTGAAGAGGACAAATTACTGCAAGTGAAAATCATTGTTGCTTTTAGTGCAGAGTCCCAATCGTGAAAACAAATTCCCAACAGTTTAATGCTCTAATGGAATCACCAATTCTGAGAGTTTGAGCAATAACGCACTTTATATTTTTATTTATCATTTCACTAGGCCTGAATTACACATAACTTTAAGGCTCAATATATTTTAACACCCCCCCACACACACACACACACACACACACACACACACAGTTGTTGTTAATGTGGATATTAGCCATGACCAAAACCATTTTTTTTACCATGTTGTGTAACATGTTTATTTCTGTTGTAAAGTTGGCTGTTTTAACATGGGGGCCTTTGTTGGAGCCTGCCTCAAGTGGCCGTTTGAAGAACTGCAGTTTTTTTGGCACCATTTTCAGCACCTAAGGGTTGCCACTTTAAATAGACATGCAAAAACGAAAACAAAAAAAATCTACGCAGCATTCAAATGTCGCTTCAGATCATTCGGAATTTCGAGCTACTTGGTGCAGCACTACTTCATTTTCCTTTTACTCATTAGGAGGTCCCTCCTCTTGCTGTGCGATGGCGAGTATAGTGCTGCATTAATGTTGCAGCGGCACATTGTGAAGGAAAAGGCCTGCAAAATAGTCCATAACCACAGGGCCTGTGAACTAATATCATGACCCTTCTGGCTATATACAAGCCGATCCTTTAGCTAGTTGGTTTTCTTTGAAATGCATGCAAAAATGTAATCATGTTGTATCAGTAACATGAATCAATATCCGTCTCCCCCGCTCACTCAGTTGCTCGCTGTGTAGCAACCTAGACATAAGCTACTGTAGCATATGAGCAGGTGATTGCTGTGATTGTTATGGAATAGAGTCCTTCACATGTACCAGAATGTTCATGAGATATGTGTTTTAGTATTCAAAGATCATTTATTGTCATTATGCACAACGAAATCCAGTTGTAGCCCATTTGATACACATAACAAACAAACGACAAAGAAAAAAAATAAAAGAAAAATAGTAGTACATTCCTGTGAATTGAATTTGCATCATAAGTATGTAAACAGCAGCAACATGAACATTTCTCACTGCAGATAATATGTCTGACATATTCACATGAAAAACGCAACATGAGGAAAACTATGTTCATCAACTTTGACTGTGTTTGGGCACCAAGCACCGTGATGTAAACGCAGAGTCCACCTGTCTGGAGGTCAGTTCAGTGCGGATGTAGGAACAGTAGACTTTGTAAAGTGTCATTTTCGACATTGTTATTACAAAAACATTGCCTTTAGCCGCCATAAATTTCAGCTATACATTTCTTTCATGCTGTTTCAGGGAATGTCATCATGTGATTCAAATATGTATTTTGTTTTCTTGTGCCACCGAGGCTCAGTGACGGTTGAGGAGTCCGTCCTCTCTCAGACTGTTTGTAGAAGAAATACTGGTGGAGCTTACACAAGTCAATGAGAACCTTCCCACTCCCCCAGTGGAGGCTTTGAAGTGATAATAGCCGCTGTCCAAAGTCTCTCTCCCTGACACAGTGCCTGCTACAGGTATATATATGGACTCTGTGGCAGGTCATTTGTTATCAGAATTGCTCTCACATCCCCCCTCTTGACTTTCCTCTTCCTCACCCTTTTTGCCTCCTCTCCCTTCTATAACATTCTATCTTCTCCTCTCCTGCTGTCTATCTCCGTCCTGCCCCTCTAAGCTTCAACCCTCTCTCCCTGTCTTTGTTGTCAGTCACAGAGGGATATGGCTTTGTGTCAGGTCATGTGTTATCGACCGCACACAGACACACACACACACACACACACACACGAATACCTGAAATCTAATGCAGGGAGTGTTTCTGCTCACTCTCCTTGCTGGGTTTGAGTCCTGACCTCTCAGTATCTCTGTCTCTCTTTGAACCAAATTTACTGCATTGCCCTTTTAATCCATTCATTTCCATCACTGCTCTTCCACACAGAATATCTAAATATTAATCTGTTTTGTCTCCACAGCTCTGACTTTTGGATCGTCGGATATCTTTAACTTGGTGTCTAGAATCAGAACTTTGTTTTAATTTATCCAGCCGGCTCTTTGGTTTGAGCGTCATCTCTCACGCATTCAATTCTGCTTTAATGAAATAGCAAATGTCAATAGTCTTTATGATTCATCCTTTTGAAAGTTTTTAATTTCTCCTTCTGGTTTTTGCAGTAAAAGGGACAAATACTACAAAAGAGACTCTAATGCTTAATGAATGATTAAAAAAGACATACCTGGATAATAAAAGTACAAAATATACATAATACAACATAATAGAACATACAGTACAGAAGTAAAACAATATGAATATTTCAAATAATAACCTTTTCCTTTTCAATAACTGATGCAGACATTTCTAAAATATACTGTTATCTTCAGCCCTATTCTGATTGATTTGCATTCCTTCTCACTCATATTTCTTCTATTTATGCTTCATATTTTGTCCTTTAACATTAATCCTTCAAAGAGCCTCTGATGCTACAGAACTCTTTCTCTGCATGTAGATTCACTGTGGATGTTATCTCTGCTGTGGCCGAGGATCAGATCTCCCCCTAAACCTCCATCTCTTCTATCCCACTGTACCTATCCTCTCCGGATCAATGCTTCCTCCATTTCACATTAATCACACACACACACACACACACACACACACACACACACACACACACACACACACACACACACACACACACACACACACACACACACACACACACACACACACACACACATACACACAGTGAAAGCAGTAGAAGGCTTTGAAGTCCTGTGTGTGTGTGTGTGTCTCCTGTGGTCTGAGCCATCAAAGTTTTCCATTTATTGGTTCCTCTGTGACAGACTTCTTACTCTCACACACCGTTTCTCTCTAATACACACGGAAATACATCAGTGTGTGTGTGTGTGTGTGTGTGTGTGTGTGTGTGTGTGTGTGTGTGTGTGTGTGTGTGTGGAACCGAGATGCACAGCCACTTTGACCTTCAACACTTGAAACCCACAACTCAGGACAAAGTTTAGTGACGGGATGATGTCAAACAGAGAAACTTTTGGATTCATTTCTCCAGCATGGCTCACCTAGAAAGCTGTCCTCTTGGGACAAATGGACACTTTTGATCTAAAAAAATGATGTTTTCTATCGCATATTAATACTAGTGGCAGCTGACTGATCTTATATTTGGGTGAAGGGAAATCTGCATTTGCATCATATCAATATCTTATCATAAAGGATTAGTTCACCCAAATCTTAAAGAAACACTTTCACCACTGGTATCTATTCATCATCTTCATTTGAGTACTTCCTGTTGGCCATATGTGGTCATATGAGCGAACTGACCCTTTAATAAGAAGTGATAGATTTTACATGAACAACTCTTTGTCATAAATTGAGATGCAAAAGTTTCATTTATTTGACCCTTCCTTGGTACCGCCCCTTTTCACTCTGTCCTCCAATAACAGTTGAGCAAGCTTGGAACCCGGCAGAACATCCTGTTTCACTGCAAACGTCTGTTCGAATGTAACACTTCTAAGTTAGTCACATTCCATTGGTGTTACAATCTTCACGGACACCTTACAATGTTTGAAGACAAATCTTTAGTTAGCCAATTTAGCTACTTAGCTAACGTCTAGCCTGATGCCGTATCACCAATGTTAGCTAAGTTGTTTTCTCCTAATTTATCTGGTTCCATGAACAGGATTTGGAAAAGGACAGACAGGAAGGTTGCTAACATGTTTTTTTTGTGTGTGAGCCAGAAAAGATAAAGGTTAACGATCTTTGATTTAATATCACTTCTACTTTTTTAAATGTCTCTTTATGGCACACCCTAAAGTAACTTTTGATGTAATTTATTAACGTTATCGCTGTGAACTTATAGCCTTTCATCACATACTGTGGTCCTTGCTGTTGGCTTCCTGAAACTGTATTGACATTCATCCAAAAAACTGTAATACAAACTGCAGTCCAAGCTAAACTGAACCAGTGCCGCCTAGTTTCTTTTTGTCAGGTTTGTCCGACCTAGCAACAGTAACTAAGGGTGCATATCGTAGGAAGGGTCATTTGAAAGACTTCTGTCCATTTTATTGATTATTTTCAATTCAAGAATATTCAAATTTACCTCAGAACAGTGTGAATTCAATCTGCACCCTTGGATACCATCCAACTATGATAATGTCAACCATAAAGTTTTCTTGAGAACTTTACACCAAGTAAAAAAAATATCCAAACAAACAAAATAGAGTCTTCGAGGTTGTTAAATATTTCTCCTATTTTCAGTTTTTTTTCAGTGTCATAATCACAGCAGTTCACTGTGCTCAGATTCTGACTCTTGCAGCCAAAACCTTGTAACAAGACTCCAGTAACAACACTGTTCTGATCCGGGAGCCAAAGAACCTCATGTTGTTTTTCTCGAATCTGCTTCATGAATGAATTCCCTCTCTCTCTTGAATAACGAGCTACAGAGAGCACATTTGTTTCACAAAAAAGGCTCCGAGAAACAAAGGTGGCATGGGAGAAAAGCACTCCAGGGCTCGGTCTGCGCGCCGCTTAATTAGCGGGCCGGTGTTGGCTCGGAGAGATCTGAATTTCAGGTCTCATTTCGTGGCGGGGAAGAGACACTCACAGATGTCTAGAATTCATGGAAAGCTAATTGTCTATCGCACTTTGTTGGCTTGTTAGGCCTTTTTATTCTCTCTCCCACTTTGTGCCTTTCTTTGTGGTGCTTCGCTTCATATCCTCCCTCTTTCCTCCCCCAGTCTCTCTCATTCTGCCTTCTCTCTCTCTCTCTGTGGTATCAGAGAACAAATCAGCATCACTGTCATTGTTTTTCAGGGCCTATTTAATAGCTGTTGACTTGACAGCACATGTAATGATTTCTTCCTTATTTAATAGCCGTAGCTGTTATCATTTCTGTTTCCTTAAAAAAAAAAAAAAAAAAAGAGAGAGAAATTGGTAGACTTGCTGTAGATGTAATCAGAGACTTAATGATGTGCGAGGTTGTCTGCCAACTGGCTGGTTCATTTTTAGAACAATCGGGATGGGCTTTAATTAATAGACTGAAAGAAGAGTCTGACAGAGATTGAATGCAAATCCTGTTGTCGCTCTCTCTCTTTGTCTCCATGTCTTTTCTGGGATTCTTTCTTCCTATCTGATTGTCATATTCCTCTGTGTTATCCATTACCACCTTTTCATGTTTCGTCTCTCTTGTTCAGTTTCTCTCCTGATCAATGTCTTTCTTCTTCTTTTTACTCGCCCACCTCTCTATTCTCCCTCTCTACCATATCCTTTCTTTCCTCCATCTGTTTTTCTTCTACTCACCCTCTTCCCTTTCCTCCCCTTCAGGTCTCCTCGCTGTGTTTACATTTTTACTTCAGTTATGAACAGATCATTAGTCTCCGTCTCTGACAAATGGAGCCGCACTTAACGTTATGAATTAAAAGCAATATCTTTGTTATTAAAATGTTTTCTTTTCCTCCAGCCCACCTGTGTCTCTCTGTGTGGAGACATAGAGCAATTTAAAAGTTTGTCACCGTGACAGAATTAATATATATGTATTACTTTCTTTTACTTTTATCCGGCCCTGTATGGTAGCTAATTTCCTGCTTTGCTATCAACACGGGGGAGCTAAGTAATATATCAATATTACATCAATATCTTGATATGAGACTAGATATAGTCTTAGATATTTGGATATCGTAATATCATAATGTGGCATAAGTTTTGTCTGCGTGACAGACAAGTGATGCAATTCTTCTGATCTTACCGTAAAAAAGACAAACTCAAGGCTTCAAAACAGAAGTCGAAAAATCTACTACGTCCACTTTTTAAATACAGTCTATGTGAAATACAGTCTGGTGGCTTTCTTATGGTGCCTCTACTGTTTAAGCTGCACATTGGGGAACTATGTGGACCTTGACCTGCAATACCTCCAAGTTCAAGTAAGGTAGGCGACCGTTGCTGAAATATATTCCTCTTCAATTCTTGCCATCCTGCCACGTAAAATGCCCCAAAAATAATGTGATAAAAGCTGCATATTGTAACATCACTAGTAACCTTATAAATAAGAGCACCGAGCAGGACATTCACTACGCTTTAATCTATTTATTTATATATTTTTGAGGAAGCTGTTGCACAGTCTTGCAACAACGATAACATATTATCTCAATTAATACTGTTTATTTGGATATTTCTGTAGTTACAATTGTCTGTACAGGGCACAAAAACAGTTAATTCAATTCACCTTCACGTCCCTGGTCAGCTGATTAACAACCCTCGGTTTGTTTGAAATAAGCCAGAGTGAAAAAACAAAAGGACTGAAAAAACAAAATAGATAATTACTGGTAGAAATAGAGCCTAAGTATTTTGGTCCATTCCTGTTTACAACAGGAAAAGACAGTGATTTTCTGCTTCATTTAACATCATCGTCATTCACCATAGTTAGCTAATTTAAACACAGGCAGACACACACACAAACAAATCTCTGTCAGTGAGCATCATTTTACGGTCAACAATCATTTCATCTGGGTCAGGTGACAGAATCAGCACAATTAACTTGTTTGAACATGAGTCTGATCGTCTAGTTGAATCAGTCACAGCTCCCAGGGGGATGTGAGGCTCTCCCACACACACATACACAAACACACATACACAAACACACACAACACACAAACAAATTCACACAATTTGTAAAGATGCCTGCAGAAAATGCAAATGTGTGACGTGTAACCAGACAATTAAACTGTCTCTGGGGCTTAGTTAATGTATTTAGACATCAGGTGCTTTCGGACCAAACAGTTCTGGGGATTCCCTGAGAGGAGCTGCCCACTGGGGAACTCCCCCGAGAACTACATACCTTCAAGGCCTTTTTTCTGTTTTCATTTTAGTCTCCAATACAAAGGCTGAAGTGACGTAAATCGGCCGACACATTTGGGACGAGTTCGCTATAGCAGCCACTTCCGGTTCTGAAAAGTGAAGCCAATAATGAAGTGCCTTAAACTTGAATCCTCTCTACTGGCCATCAGGGGGCGACTCCTCTGGTTGTATAGAAGTCTATGAGAAAATGACTCTACTTCTCTCTTGATTTATTCCCTCAGTAAACATTGTAAACATGAGTTTATGGTCTCAATCTCTAGTTTCAAGTCTTCTTCAATACAGCATGATGTTCATTTAGTAAATGATGCTCCATTTAGAGTCAAATAGACCATAAAGAAGAGTATTCTTTCGTGTGTGGCAACCTTGTGATTGACAGGTCGCGACGAGATCAGTATATGGCGTCTCTACGTCACATTTCTCCGCAGTCCAACCGTGGTTTCCACATCGGTAGCAAAAAAACAAGATGGTAATGGCAAAAGTCCAAGATGGCCGTGGCCAAAATGTGGAACTCGAGGCTTTAAAACCGCGGTCCACAAACCAACTTGTGAGGTCACAACGACTAGATCCACTTCATCCAACTCAGTCGATGGTTTGCAACATTTGCTACAAGCTCTCTTGGCTTTTATTAGTAATATCAGAATGAATAAACAGCTCTGTTTCATGCCAAAATAATATAAACACAATCAGAATAGCCATCCAAGAAGTACCTGTTGCCATTTCTGTTCAAATCAGCTTTTTTAGCGCAGTTGGTCTGCTTTGTGCTACTTGGTTAGCCTTAGTGCTACTGGGTAAGCTAACTGAGCAGTGGCCATGATTCTTTCTTTGGCTTAGTGTGTTTGTTGTCTTGTTAATTTCTGGCCTTCACTGTTGGTCCATTTTGTTTGTTATAAGCTGTGATTTGGGTTGTCTTTTGTTTACGGAGCAACAGGTTTTTAAAATGGTGGTTGACGGTGTTTTTCCAATCACAGTAAACCTACAAAGAACATACGAGCTAAAAAAGTTCCCTTATGAAAGGCATTCCAAAGACTGTGATTGTTCCAAGTTCTTGCAGCGCCGACATAAAAACATCTCGGCTAGAACTGTGTTTTATGAACAATGAAAAAGTTAATCTGCCTTTTGAATCAGCTGAAAGATTCAACCAGAATTCTTTATATGAGCTGATGTCCGACGTGAGCCAGTCCATTGTCTTCGTTTGGCAGGGTTCCAGCGGAGGATGAGCCACCACCTGCACCTCTTCGAGGAGGAAGCCAGACAGACCAGCATCACACTCCTGTTTTGGGCCACCCACACACACACACACTGATCCCTCAGAGACTTCCAGGAAAGCTCCGGGTCGACCGCTGCCTACATCCTCAGTAGAGCATGCTGGGGAAACGTGCAAAGCTGGCAGGGGGGAGAAAAGGCCAGAGCATGGTGCCGACAATCTGTCAACATCAGGGAGAACGTGTTGCTGGAGCGAGGCGAGCTTGATGCAGAACTTCCCCCAGGAGAGAGCCCATCATTCCTGGGCTGTCTTTGAAAAAAAGTCTCCTACATCCAAAGCACAGCCTCAACAACTGTAGAAATACCACAACTCAAATTCAATGTCCCCCATTTCAAGTGAAGAACCCAACAATTTGACAAGTATAGAAAAAAAAAATTCTCTAAAGTATCTGTATCCGACAGTTAAAACTTCCTCCAGCAGCCTCCATATGATGGCAGAGATTTAACAGGCGCAGGTGTGCCTCATTAACCGACCACGGCACCGCTGCCTCCGTCCTTCCCCGACGCTCCGTCACCTCTTGTGCTACAAGCCACAGTCACATTATTGCTAGGAAAATGAGGAAGGCTCCTCGCTGCCATACAAACGCTCTGCAAGTTAATTCAAATGTTATCTCTTTAGTGAACGGGGCAATTATTGGCCTGCCAGGTTGAAATCTGTCATGAAATATGAAGACATTTAAATAAAAACATGCACAAACTCATGCAGACATGCGGTGGTGGTTTTAAATGAAAATACCTAATACTGTAATCCAGAACTTTGCTCCAGTTTATATTTATTACAAGTTATTCTTCAGGAAAAGAGAATTCTCCACTTATTACACTATGTCTCTACAGTATATTTCACGACTCTCTTCGGTGTAAATATTCGTTTTCCAAATATAGTTATTTTCAATCAATGGAATACCTGTTTTTCAGTCAGCAAGTTTTAATTTGTACATCTATCTAGTACAATTCAATAACTTGTTATGCATTAACTCCTTGCTATCTTCCACTGTCTTGGTGGCAGTCTTTCTTCATTAAAACAACACATTTACTATTTTATGATTTTTAGATGCCTGCAATGAATTATTATGTTGCTGAACTACCAAAGAGCTTTAAACATAGGGAGACATTATACTACTGAGCCTTCAAAGCATTCTCTCTCAAAAACTTTAAGTATATAAAAAAAAACGGCCAAACTAATCAAACAGAAGAGTTTGGTGTTATAAAGTTATATATCATGATTCATACTCGTGTATATTCATAGTACTTTCAGTTCGTGGAAGTTGTTCATAGTTTTCATACCGATTGTATCCCTCAGGCAGAACAGTGGGTGGTAAAAGGTCATCTCATCTTTATAATGTCTAGATTTTGTCCAACAAAATCCAACTTTCTCTGTCTTACACTGAGTTACAAGGCGGCTTTCATAATATATATATATCTAAAAACCTCTCCTTACCTACACACATTAATGAGTCTAACTCCAGGGTCCTATGAGCATTAGAGCACTGCAAATCTTTATAATACCGTAAGATATTGACCTCACAACAAGGAAAACACCGTCCAACTCCCCCTTTAACCCCACCTGCATATAGTGAACATGAATTTTTCATCATAAATGTTTTCAGTGAAACTCTGAAAGAGATGAAAAACAACGAGAGTTCTGTGAAGTCTTTCTCCCTAAAGCTTCATGTTAGCAGTTTGGGTTGCCTGGTTTGGTTGGCCAAGGTTGCCTTTTTGCCTCCACCACTAAAGTCAGAATTGAATTTAATAAGTAAACAGAGTCTTTGATTTCTGGAGCATCTCTCAGTAAAAGCCAACGACTGATTAATATGAAACCAACAAAGCGTTTGTCTGTTTCCAACTTTCCTACTTTGTCCGTAGAGCTCAGCACAGAGCCCATTTGGAAGACGCAAATCTTTAAGATACAGCTAACAAATGGTGTATTTTTTTACTTTTTTTGCTCAATGGCAAAGTCTAAAAAGATATTTAATAGTTTGTTTCAGTCTTTTTGAAACAAAGAATAAAGGAGTCATGGATCAAGAGCTAGAAGGAGAAGGCCAATAAATAAATAATAGTTTAGAATACAATATAACATTCGACCTGAAACATATAAGGCTTCAATGTTCTCTATTTTCCTTTTTATTAACCCAACTCTTAAATGTTTATTTCTCAATCATAGATGTCTATCTTTGTGCACAACTCTGTACCATCAAGTACCAAAATGTAACATTACACACAACATCTACTCTGACATATCCAAGTTCCCCCTGCAGATAGTTACCAAACAGAGGTGTGGGTCCTTGTTCTGAGGCTGCACACAAACAAGTAATTACATTTAGAAAAAGTACACCCATGCCTATCAAACAAGTTTAGTTGGTCACATTTTCCCACTGACAAGTGCCTTTTAACTTTAACTTAAAGATGTTAAGATGTACTTTTTTTAGGAGAAAGGTCAACACAGATGGTGCACAGATTCTAGAGCCTGTGAAGCTGACATATAAGGAAACAGATACATTTGAATGAAAACCTCTGATATGTGGTGCCGACATGATATAGGTCGGCTTGTCAAGCAGTCAAATATGCCCAACAGGAGATGGAGCTTCTATATGTGGGTCAACAGACGTCAAAATGACACCAAACATGCAGGTTGTAAAAATATTCTAGTGGTACTCCGAAAATAGAACAATATGGAGTTATACTCAGTCAGTGAAATGACAGAACTTTCATTTTTTTTTTATTGCATTAATGACACGATCTATAGAATAGTTATGATGCAGATATGAACATTGTTCATTTTCCACATGCGGCCGCTCTGAAAAGCTGTTGGACATTTGGCGTTGAATTCTCGTTTTTCACGGTCTTAACTCGGCCAAAGAACCAACCCCAGTGGTCATGTTTGATACCTCTCCCAATGCACACCATTACTAGTGGGATTAACAGGATTGTGGTTTCACACACACACACACACACACACACACACACACACACACACACACACACACACACACACACACACACACACACACACACACACACACACACACACACACACACACACAGAGAGGGTTAGAGAGGCAATGTGAGACAAGAGGCTCTGGCAGTAGAAGACAAGAGCGATGCCAGTGAGGCACTTTGAAATGAAAGAGAAGAACTGGAGAAATAAAGAGGACGCCGAGGGGGGGAACGGAGACAAAGAGAAGAGGAAATGGTGAATAACAAGGTCAAGACAAGTTGGACGATGCATGGCAAAAATCTGGAGTCAAACCCACAACATCTTGAGTACATGCTACGTCTTAGCCTGCTGCTACACGGAGCATCCCAGTGTGTCTAACACGCTTTGGTTTCAGTCCATTTGGAAACAAATTCAAAGTACACCGACTCAGGCGTCCCAGTTGTGAAAGGGGAATAAGTGTGTGTGTGTGTGTGTTTTTAATTAAGATCTGCTCAGTTATAATGGGTGAACTTCTCAACATATGATCTTGTGTTTTTATGGTTTTTTTGTTGGTGACATTTAAACTTTTGGATAAGTTACCACAGCAGAACCCACATCCATATGCTGACACTATCAGACAGCATGTCATTCAAACCACCTGAGCCGATACGATGTGTTCATGAGGAGACGCTACATGCACCTGTACAGATGCTGTCTTCATGCTTCATTTTTAGAAACACGTTTGGAAAGACGTGGCGACTATGTGTCTCTGCTACCCAAAATAAACTGCGTAATAAAGCATCTTTAAGTCTGTCACAAAATGATTATTAGTCATTAGCACCACAAAACTTCATATGACCGAGGATCCCCTAAACTTTAAGTAGTTTTTGTGCTTAAATGTTACCAAACAGAGAAAGTAGATCAGAAACATATGAATCATTTTTGTGAGGGGTTACAATCAGATTAATTAGCACTGATAAATGATGTCTAAATGATAAATGATGTCTAAATGATAAATGATGTATGATTGTTGGGGACAACAGATCAGAAATTTCAAATATGGGTTGTACTGGGAGGCAAAAACAAATACAAACATTCTTTGTTCACTTCTGAGGACAGTTTATTATGAAAATGATTTTTCCAACAGTTTTTTTTGTCATGAGTACTTTCACACCCATTATTAGGCAGCAAAAAGCTGATGTCATTCCTTTTTATGGACCAAGGGCGATTTTTCTGGGCTTTTGTTCTCTGAATAAAGGCATCAACCAATCACATATTCAAAATGTACACTAGGGTTTACAACAACATGGAGGCTCCATGGTCCAAACCAAGACAAGGACCAGATCCTCCCCTTCTTACCTTTCACAATAAAAGCCCTAGATAATAAACTGTTTAACTGCTCAAATTCACTCAAATCTATTCAAAACCTTTTATCAATAAAAGTGCTGCAAATGTCACAATTTGCATCACTGTCGGTATAAACAGTTTTGATGATTTTTGCCTTGTTTATTCGTCATGCCCCAGGTGTGTAAAGGTCTTTAGACATGTGATGGGTTCTAAAACATAGTTCAGTTTCTTAACTAGTGTTGCCTTGCAGGTGGAGGATGTATATATAGGACAAAATCCTATAAAATAAAAAGTGTTAGATGGTTGGACAGAGTCTTCTCCCTGGTATACTGGACATTGGGCTTGTTTGATGATATTTTTTTGTTGCGTCCTTAAAGGGAAACTCCATCGATTTCACTTAAAGTTTGTTTATGGGTTTTGGAAAGTAAAAAAAGTTGTATAACGCCTTTGTGGCTTCAGGGAGAGCTGTGTGAAGTTTGATGAACTGCCTCAGGTGATGTCACTTGAGACTACAAGTTTGAAATTGAAAACAATGCGGGGGTGTGGAGTAAGAAAGGAGTGAGTTCACCAGACCCCTGAAAGCCTGCTCCTCATCTCTGCTGCAGGCTAGAGGCTCCAGGCTACTTTATTCAAGTAAATCCAGTCGAGCTGCATTGTGGGTAATGATGGCACCAGGTTTTGACAAGAAGAAGAAGAAGAAGAAGAAGAAGAAGAAGAAGAAGAAGAAGAAGAAGAAGAAGAAGAAGAAAACTGTCCTTTGTGAGTCTAACAGTGTTTTAATTGGGAATACAAAATAGGTGTAGTACTCTTTAAATCTAGAAGTGGTTCATGTTATAAAAAAAAAGAAAAATCAAAGGGTTTGGCCACCTTTTAGTTGTCTAATTTCTATTTGTCTCTGTTTAACTCTCCCTTTCTTCCAAATCTCATTTTTCTTCTCACTTTCTCAAAGTTTAGTGATCCAGAAACCGAGGAAATCTGTGAGAGAATGAAGCAAGAAAAGTTACAGATATGCAGATTTTTTTCTTTTGGTAGGAGAAGAAAAAGGAGAGAAGAAATGGAGGAGAGAATACAGCAGCTCTCACGTTCTGCATCAAAGCTTTCAACAAGAAGCACCTACGACATTTTCAGACGGACACTTCAAGAGAATTGATGAAGAAGCTGCTCTCATATTTTAAAATGAGTCCCACTGCGATGTTACCCTGGTCAGTCCAATCAAGCAAACTCTGACTTCAGACAACTCGCACAGATGCTTAATCTGCTACACACAAACACACCGAGGCGAGCCTCTTCTTATTTTAATATTGATGGACGCAGAAACACTTTGTGCAAGTGAAAGTGCACATGTTGCAAAAGTGTCTCAACAGCAAAGCATAAAATTCGACAACTAATTGGTTCTCTGTGGGCCTCCCCTGACAGGCCCAAACATTAGGGTTATACAGCGGAGAGAGAGAGAGAGAGAGGGCGGGGGGGGACGCAGAACGAGAGCGAGACGGAGAGACAGAGATCACATGAGAGAGAGAGAGAGAAAATGAGAGGAAGCGTCGTCAGACTGAGAATGAAAGAGGAAGGTCACTTGAGTCAATGTAGTCAGAAGAGAGATGGGAGAGAAAAGAGGGAGTCAATGGGACCATGTGATGGTTCAAAAAAAGGGTTAACATACTGCTTTACGAAGAGGCACAGAAAAGGAAAAAAAAGATTTTATTTTATATGCTGTTCTGGCTTTTATAAGCCCTTTGAGATCTCTTTTCTTCTTTGACCTTTTAGTTTCTATGTGCAATTTCACCGAATTTAGAGCAGGAAAAAGAATACAATTGACAGCTTGTGAAAACAGAGGATGTGTCTCTTCAAAGAATTCCTTGATTGGCAGTAAATGCCTTCCAGTTCTTTCACACGAGAGTCTCTGTGTGCCTCACAGCGTCTCGTATGCTCTTGTATAACTCCGTGTTTGTGGTTGTACGTGTCACCTGATGTCATTTGACAGCAGTGTGTTAACGAGGAACGTTAATGTGGCACATGTTACCAGACGACGCAGTGATCCTGATTGTAATTCAGTGTGTTTGTGCCGACGCAGCAGATTCCTCGCCTCATATCCAGATACTCGCTCATCTGAACACACCGGAGCTGTCAGTTTACCTGCTCCAAATAGAAACCAACACACACAAGACACAGTGTACCAGTGCATGTACACTGTGGCTGCATGGAGTGTATATAGGGGGAGGTTTATGGATTTAAACACAAGAAGAACTCATGTAAAAAAATATATTAATTAGAATTTAAAGCTACTACAAGAAACTTTAGTTTTGTGTTTATTTTGGCATTTTACTGCAGCAGGGTCTGACAGTCTGCCCAGCTCAGTCCTGGTTCTGGTTCTCCCGTGCCTCCGTGAGTAAGATTTGAGTTAAAAATATATATATATTGCACAGTTTTTATGTCAGTTTTAAGGTTTTTACTTTTATAAATACTACCAAGGAGACCCTGGAGCAAGGTCAGCAGCCCATTTGTGTTTTCTTGCATATCATATAAATATATTTGGAGTTCAAACTACAGTGATCAGCATTCAAATATGCAGATACATTCATTTTGGCTGAACAATTTGTCAAATATATATTTTATTCTCTTTAAAAAAGGATGTTTGATGATCTTCTAACTCAAAGGTTGACAGGTCTAAAAAAAATTAGGTTAGAGGTCAAAGAGAACAATCTGAGCATCTAATTTTTCATAAAAGAGCAGGTATTATTATTATTATTATTATTATTGTATCCTGAAGTAATGGCTCAAAGGTTTGAGTCTAAAATATTTCTCATAAAAAACATCCTTTTTCCTTCTGACAGTGCAGCTTTTCCCCTGGACTAATGGACTAATGGTTGAACAAAATCTAAACCAGTTCAAAATGAGAAGACATTTTCATAAAACACAAAACCATTCATCATACAATCACTTTTCATAACAAATTGACCGTTGGAGAAAAACTGTTTGTGCGTGTCTTTATCTCCTAAATACATACATTTTAAGTCCTTTAAAGTCTGTTTAAATTAACGGAAGAATGAGTGCTTAAATTTACGATGTTGGACAAATTAATATTGGACGTTTTTGTGCCTTGTGTCCTTTTGGTGTTACAGGTGAGAAAATAGTGCAAGGGATAAAAACAAGGCTATGAAAGCACACCACTGAGAGAATGTAATGTACACGGACATTTTCACACCCACTCTCACACGTTGGTCTTCTTATTAGAACGCTAACAGTGTTGTGGTTGTCAACTTTAAGCCTTGAAAATGTCATATATAACATATACAGAGGGGGGCAGCATGGACGGGCCGGAGACGCACACTCCATCCTAAACAACATCTGCCATGTATAATTAGCTGATTGGGGCCATTGTGCGTTCAGCCTCTTCATTAGCGACCCAAGATGCATCATG